>NC_079212.1:47421284-47623784 GCF_029633865.1 Lampris incognitus | reverse complement strand
ACATGCAGGTGGCTGGTGTGACAGAGGAAGATGCAGAGGACAGGAAGAGATGGAAAAGGATGATCCGCTGTGGTGACCCCAAACAGGAGCAGCCGAAAATAGTAGTAGTGGTAATAGTAGTAGTACTGGTAGTAGTAGTAGTAGTAGATTAATGCTGCTAAGGCAACTTTAAATGCGAGTAAGAAAGTGGTTACCCTAAACAACTGCAGCAAAACAACAGCTTATGAAACAGGAGAAGAAACACTGGGTTCATTTGGAATTTATAACAATACAACTGTAACCCATCGGTCCCTTTTCTTATATTTTGAATGTATTGTGACTGCATTGATGACCCACACCTGAGTTCAGGAAATAGCTGTAATATTGCTGCAGCTGGGCCTTCTACTACTACTACTACTACTACTACTACTACTACTACTACTACTACTACTACTACTACTGAATGTTGTTCGTCTGCTGTCCAGAAATAGACGTTCTATTGACCCTTTGCACATGACGTCACGTCCCACTCGCGGGGAAGACTTGGGCGTCAAATTTAAGACAAGCAGGCACGTTAGCTATAGTTCGACATTTCGTTGTTTGAAGCTAGTTTTTATTTTACTTTTATGGTACGATGGTGATTTCCTGCTGTGCCGTGCAGTGTGCCAACAGGCAAGGCCTGAACCTGAACTGACTATATATATATATATATATATATATATATATATATAGTATATTTTAACCAAAAATTATGCATTTTTAATTTAATTAACACATTTCATATGAAGAGGGAAGTATTTTTGTTCATAAGAACAATAAAAGTCTGAGATTTATGTGATATTTTTTAAGCGTTACCTTACATGAATGTGAGAAATGGTCAGAGTGGACATGAGAAAATTATTGCAATTTAACAAAAACAGCTAAAAATATACAAATTGTATATTTAGTATTTAATTGTATTTTGCTTCATGCTAACCAGTACACTTGAAGCAGTGGCTTCAGACACTGAAAACACTACTGACAGTTTTATTATGCTATCAAACTTAACACTTTCTATGGGATGACCCAAATGCTAGCTAGATGGCAAGACTGTGTAACCTACTATGAAATGGCGAGGAAAGTATGAGCTGCTTTTGGTTACAGTCGACTTGAGTTTTGATGGCATCCTAGGGGAAACAGGTTAAAAACATACACAGCTGGCTAGCTATGTCTTACCTTTGCCATTATGAGGTACATCCCCCTGCTGTGAGCGTAGCGCCGCGGTTCTGTAACCCAACCAGCTACAAAGAACTGGTCAGCATCCAGACTTTTGTATGCTTTTAGGTCAGCACCTGTGTATGGGGACACTCCATTGGTAACATAGTGGTACAGATCGTGTGGAATGAACTCGGGCAGAGGGGACGGTTTTGCTAGATCCGTGAACACATCGGTAGGAAGAAGGTACGGGTCGGTAGCTAACCCTGCTATCGCTAGCTTCTCCACATATCGCTCTTTGTGCCATCCTCCAAGGTGCCTCACTTCACAGGACAACTCCACAACATTACTCTGACTATTGATAGCCATCACTTAAATTTAAACTATAATAGCTACTCATCCGTCCCAATATTTTGTTTGTTTTTGTTGTTCGCTTTTGAATTTCCCGTCTATCACTTACTGCCATCCGTCATGGCGCAGTCTCCCTCATCACGTGATAATTGTGACGTGTCTGCAAAGGGTGAATACTGCTAAATGAATCAACCCAACAATCTCATGAAGGGGTTATCAGTATAATTTCATGCTGTTTTAACAGTTTGTGTGAGTGTTATTCCGGTGCAGTTTGTAAAATATGAAGCTCGGTCAAGATTTGACAAGCTTCTCTCAACACCATGGGCTGACAACCTGGAGAAATCCCATTTATTGTACTGTAGTGAGATGTTGTGCAGGAACTAAGTCTGACAACATTGTCTGTGTCTATTGCCATTTGGTCTCCCCCAAGGTTTCACCCCCCCCCATCTCAGCATCTCTCTGTTTCTATTGCTCTCTCATCTCTGATAGAAATAGAGGGGTTGACGGAGAGAGCGTGCCAGATTAAGGTGATTGTCTCGACCTTCCCAAGGCCTCTCCTCATCGTGATGCGCTACCTGTTTGCGTTCCTCAATCAGTAAGCCGCCGTTGAAATCTGGGGTCGGGTGTTAATATCTGCTACGGCCGTTAAATTACCATTTGTGTGACTATTTTTCTTATTTTACAATTTTAAGAATAAAATGAATGTGTGTCTGTTTGCATTTGTGCATAATGTGTGCTTATTTGTGTGGATGTGTGTATTTGTTGACTCTAGCGTATCCCAGTACAGTGACGAGAACATGATGCAGCCCTACAACTTGGCCGTCTGCTTTGGTCCAAGTCTGCTGAGGGGGTTGGAGTCTGGCGATGCTGTTGCAAGGCAACCACAAGTAAATGACCTCGTCAAGACCATGATCCTTCAGCATGACATCATCTTTCCCAGCCAATCGGAGCTGCCGGGTCCAGTCTATGAGAAGCACATGACCCTGGAGCAGGAGTACTGGTGAGATTTGATTGGTTCACATTGATCTCAGATTTTTGAAGCGGAAGTTCTGAGGTAGTATAAGAAGTTAGCACGGGGGGGGGGGTGTCCAGGTTGCGTGGCGGTCTATTCCGTTGTCTACCAACATGGGGATCGCTGGTTCGATTCCCCATGTTACCTCCGGCTTGGTCGGGCATCCCTACAGACACATTTGGCCGTGTCTGCGGGTGGGAAACCGGACATGGGTATGTGTCCTGGTCACTGCACTAGCGCCTCCTCTGGTCTGGGGGAGGGGGATAGCGTGATCCTCCCATACGCTACGTCCCCCTGGCGAAACGTCTCACTGTCAGGTGAAAAGAAGCGGCTGGTGACTCCACATGTATCGGAGGAGGCATGTGGTAGTCTGCAGCCCTCCCCGGATCGACAGAGGGGGTGGAGCAATGACGGGGACTGCTCAGAAGAGTGGGGTAATTGGCCAAATACAATTGGGGAGAAAATGGGGGGGGGGGAGTTAGCATGGGTTATGCTGGGTATTGCCAGCTCTTGGCACAGCATACAAAGAATTTTTCATTCCCGAAGATAATAAAAGCATTAATACAGGTCACTTTACACCTCCACTTTGCCTGCCTATTGTGGTAAACTCAATTGTGATGGGGTAGAAGCTGTGAAGTTACATGAAAAAGTTATTGGTTAACTGACACAGTTGGGGAACAAGGCAGGAATACAGTTTTTTCTGTAGTCTTAGGCCACACATGATTGATGTGGCACCAAATTATGCTAACCAGAGAGCGAGTAGATAGTTCACTTAATGCATTAGCTAGCAGCGGCTAAGAAGACTCGAAAGCAGGCTGGAGAGACTGAGCAGGCCAGAAGAAAGCAGCGTTGGTCGAGCGAGTTAGAGAGTGAGTGAAGAGAGGGAGAACAAACGTTCTTCAAAGGTGTTGAATCACCACAACACCACGAGGTTCTTCATCATACAGTTATGACTATGCACCAAAAAACAAATTAGGCTGATAGGTCCAGTAGTTTGCGAGATTAGCCATGGAAAGATGCACGCACACACACACACACACACACACACACACACACACACACACACACACACACACACACACACACACACACACACACACACATAATTCCCCTCCAGGCTACTGCTGGACAGAAATAATAACAGTCACTATGACAAAACACGCAATACAGAGCGAGTCTTCGAAAAACGAGAGATATCCGCAGATAGAAACAGATGAAAGAGGAGGGGGAGTTAACAGATAATTAGAATACTTATAATTACAATTCAATCAAATTATCTTTCAAATCAGACATCCAAAAGAGAATTTGATTTAATTGTAATTATAAGTATTCTAGTTATCTGTTAACTCCCCCGCCTCGTTCATCTGTTTCTATCTGCAGATATCTCTCGTTTTTCGAAGACTCACTCTGTGAGGATGTGTGTATGAGGGAAGTGTGACAGAGTCGAGGTGTGTGGTTGGAAAGACGGATGGGTTCAAGGTGGAGCTGGGATTACATCAGGGATCGGCTCTGAGCCCTTTCTTGTTTGCAATGGTGATGGACAGTTTGACGGACGAGATCAGGCAGGAGTCTCCGTGGACTATGATGTTTGCGGATGACATTGTGATCTGTAGCGAGAGTAGGGTGCAGGTTGAGCAGAGCCAGGAGAGGTGGAGGTATGCACTGGAGAGAAGAGGAATGAAAGTCAGTAGGAGCAAGATGGAATACCTATGTGTGAATGAGAGGGAGGACAGTGGAATGGTGAGGATGCAAGGAGTAGAGGTGACGAAGGTGGATGAGTTTAAATACTTGGGGTCAACTGTTGAAAGTAACGGGGAGTGCAGAAGAGAGGGGGAGAAGAGAGTGCAGGCAGGGTGGAGTGGGTGGAGAAGAGTGTCAGGAGTGATTTGTGACAGAAGGGGACCAGCAAGAGTTAAAGGGAAGGTTTACAAGATGGTAGTGAGACAAGCTATGTTGTATGGTTTGGAGACAGTGGCACTGATGAAAAGACAGGAGGTGGAGCTGGAGGTGGCAGAGTTGAAGATGATAAGATTTTCATTGGGAGTCATGAAGAAGGACAGGATTAGGAACGAGTACATTAGAGGGACAGCTCCGGTTGGACGGTTTGGAGACAAAACAAGAGAGGCAAGATTGAGATGGTTTGGACATGTGTGGAGGAGAGATGCTGGGTATATTGGGAGAAGGATGCTGAATATGGAGCTGCCAGGGGAGAGGAGAAGAGGAAGGCCAAAGAGGAGGTTTATGGATGTGGTGAGGGAGGACCTGCAGGTGGCTGGTGTGACAGAGGAAGATGCAGAGGACAGGAAGAGATGGAAACAGATGATCCACTGTGACGACCACTAATGGGAGCAGCCGAAAGTAGTAGTAGTAGCAGTAGTAGGAGTAGGAGTAATTCTTCCAACTGCATTTATAACTTCTTTTTTTTTACTCGAACTGTCTTAACCATATCATGTGATATGCTGCAGATGACCATTTCATATCCAGGAAGTCACATTGTAGACACTACCCCTGACTATCCCTGTAACAAACTGACCACAATTTAGAGAATTGAACCTACATGGTCCAGCTATGTACCAGGTTTTGACCTAGTCTTGTTATAATGCAGCATTACAACCATTGCATTGCACCATATTATGCAGAGACAATGGCCTTTCTATGCAGTTTTAAATACTACTTGTAAAAGCTGACACTTGATAAAAAATAAATACATGGTCTCCGGCATTGACTGTTTCCGCAGGAATCTCTAATTTTGAACTTGTTCGCTTTCCTAGACCTTGTTAACTTGTCCTGTTAAACTGCATATCTAGCAGTTTTTGACATTTCACAGCACAAGGCCTGTGATTTGGTCCAGCATTAAAAAAAAATGTTCTATTTGGCTAAACAATGTAGACTGTCAGTTACAATGGAAAGACCTGTGACGTTACACCGTCTGTCTTTGGACTGATACCAGAGAGATGCTTCTGGTTCTGTCCAGTGTTTTATCTGAGCATCAAAAAACCCAAACAGTTACTCAGATATGTGCTGAAATCATGTCCCCTTGTAAGGGGTAGGCCTGCAGTCTATAGATAAGTATATCCTTGAAATGGAGGAAACCCCTTTATTTGAATAATGGGTCCACTTTGTGTTAAACATATAGTCCAAAAATGTTGCTCCGGGGCATCCAGGTAGCGTGGCAGTCTATTCCGCCTCCTACCAACATGGGGATCGCCGGTGCGAATCCCCGTGTTACCTCTGGCTTGCTCGGAGACACAATTGGCCGTGTCTGCAGGTGGGGAGCCGGATGTGGGTATGTGTCCTGGTCGCTGCACTAGCGCTTCCTCTGGTCAGTCGGGGCGCCTGTTCGGGGGGGGGGGGACTGGGGGGAATAGCGTGATCCTCCCATGAGCTACGTCCCCCTGGTGAAACCCCTCACTGTCAGGTGAAAAGAAGCGGCTGGCGACTCCACATGTATGGGAGGAGGCATGTGGTAGTCTGCAGCCCTCCCCGGATCAGCAGAGGGGGTGGGGCAGCGACCGGGACGGCTCGGAAGAGTGGGGTAATTGGCCGGATACAACTGGGGAGAAAAGCGGGGGGGGGGGGGCAGAGCTGTGGCATGCCTCATTAACCTACTGAGCCTCCATGCTCCACTCACAAAAAAGAAGAAAAGAAACAAAAATATCCAAGTCGGCATGTTTTAAATATTTAGTATCTTCAGAAGACAAACGCTTTAATAATCACAAACTCAAGTGTAAAGTATGAAGTGTCCAAAGAGGAACATGTGATTCAGCAAAGCTGTGGTATGGTGCTGACTCGGGCTGTAAATGAGAAGAGGAAGTGCGTCGGACACACAACTTTCTCTCTTCTTCTTCTCTGCAGTGAGCCAATCACAGAGGAGGGGGATGGCGAGACGGAGCACATGCACAGTGAGGAGGGTGAGTATACAAACACGTGTAAGCACACTTCAACTACACGCAACATTTACAGTGTCTAACCGTGTGTGTGTGTGTGTGTGTGTGTGTGCACGTGCAGAATGGGAGGCGGTGGCCATGTTTGACTACGTGGCAAGGTCTCCAGCTGAGCTGTCCTTCAAACAGGGGGAACTTCTCATACTTCACAGCAAGGCCTCTTCTGATTGGTGGAGAGGGGAGGTGGGCGGGGTTAAGGGCCTCATCCCTCATAAATACATCAGCGTACTGGATGGGTGAGTGGTATTTTGGTTTTTGTACACTTTCAGTACTAAATTCAATACGAAGAACGCATTACACATAGTAATACATGTTAAATCCTGTGGGCACGTGAAGGTGTTTGATACAGCCTGGGTGCCAGGTTGTGAAATTCATCCCCCCCTTGGATCTATCTTGTCTTAAGAGTAAACCTCAGGTTTAGTCAGATTTTATTTTGCAATTCATTTTTACATTTTTTCCCCTAGCTTACCAAAGTATCACTCGAGTGACGTTTGCCATAGAGGACAGATACAGTACCATAGATGGCAGTCAAGACAATTACGAGTTCATCAATTTATTATTTTCTCCATTAAATGCCAGACACATCCTGTTCTGGTTAAGATTTCACTCCTACCTAAAACGACCATGGCCGGTCAAAATGAAGGCCGGTTTTTAAACTCTATATCCTGTCAAGATAAATACCCAGTTGAGATATTAATGCATTGCGTATGTTAGTATGTCTGTTAGGAAACGACTGACACCAAAATTAACATTTTAACAACTATAATACTATTTTTAAACAATTTAAACTTCAGAGAGACATGGTTGAACTTGAATAGCAAAATTGAAAGACTGAAAATATTACCTGAAAAACAAAACGGAAAACACATATTGCTAATCTAACAAACAAAGCAAGGCATATAAAACGTGAAATGTAAAAATAAAACTGAAAATAAATGTTGAAACAGTCCCAAACAACGACTGGAACTTAAAAAACAACTAGAACAACCATGGGCGGTCATTTTGACCGCCACGGTTTTTAAACTCTATATTCTGTCAAGATAAATACCCAGTTTAGATATTAATGCATTACATATGTTAGTATGTTAAGAAACTAACTGACACAACATTAACATTTTACCAACATTAATACTGTTTCAAACAATTTAAAATGGCCGCTGTCCAACGCCTGTAAATACTGCAGCGCCTCTGTGGTAGTCATGGTGCGTCTGTAACGGCGTCTGTAACCAGACATGTTGGAAATAATCACAAGTCAAGTTTAGACTATTTCTCTGCGCTGGAGGGCGCTAGTGTGTTTCTAGGACAGAGCAACGAACTTCACGAAGGAGGTGACGCGACCAACACACGTCATAAATAGTCACATGACACGCAAATTACGAGAGGGTCATTTTGACCGCTCATGGTCGTTTTCATAACTTTTTTGTGCATGCAATTGATCTAAATGTCATTTTAAATGCAAATATATGCAATTTTAGGAGAATTCAGGGAGTGGCAGGTCTCTATCCACCCCCCCCCCCCAAAAAAGTTATTAAACTTTAAAAATCCAATGGCCTTGGTTGTTCTGTGCATCTGGTACTCCAAGGAAGTTCAAACATACACTGACAATAGTCGGCTCCTTTAGTCGAGCGGTCAGCGATGTCACCTTGTAGTGGGATTTCAACTCGGATCGAATCCCGCACCAGGCGAGAAAATAGCTCAGTTACATTGGTGGCCTCGGTGGGATCCAGAAGCGTGCAGATCACGTTTGACACTTGTTCACAGAAAATGAAATTGAGTTATTTCTGTCGTAGCTTTATTTTTAAGATGCTTGACAGTGAAATTTTACCTAAAATCTATTTTACTTCATATTTCTGCTTCTGACATATTTTCACAACTTAAATCCCTTAAAAAGAAGAAGAACAAAAAAACAAGCTGAGATATAAACTTAGCACAAAAAGTGAGGAAATGTGTGTTTGGTAGATTATTTCTTTGTTTTAACAATGCTTCTTGGCAATAAATCTTATACCGTTGGAAAGCCTGTTTATTCCCCTTTTAAATGGGGCCACGTGTGTAAGGAACATGCATTTGTGGGATGAGCAGCAGAGCTGAGTATGTGGGTTGCGTCCATGAAAAATTTGCCAAATCTTCTCTGCCAATGCCAAACAGCTTATTTTGCTGTTGCTATTGAATCTTGTTTTGAGCCTCTGGTACCCCAGGTGCTGACAATCAGGTGCCTGATATAAAATTTATTGCCAAGAAGCATTGTTACAACAAAGAAATAATCTACCAAACACACATTTCCTTACTTTTTGTGCTAAGTTTAGTTAATAAAGGGAAATATATCCGTAGTGAAATTCTCCCTCTCTTGTCTTCTGCTCCAGGTCAGAGCGAGGGAAGAGGGAGGAGGGGGGAGGTGGAGGCAGCACTGGCAACCTGACAGTAGAGGACTCACAAACAGAGAGTACTACAAGGTATATCCCAAAACCCTCTCTCTCACACACAAGTGAGCACAGATAAACATGCCAGCCCCAGCAGACATGTACACACGAGTGCCTGCATACACAAACACAGAGAGCAAAGTTTGGGTTTGCATTTCAACAGGATGCGGGTGAACAGCGACAGCGCTTCGTTGCCAGGGCGACAGAGAGCAAGCGATGGGAGTCCTATCCGAAAGCCCCCAACCTCCCCTGCCACACATCACCTGCCAGGGTAAGACTCTCTCATGCACTGTGACACTGGAGGTTACAGGCTGGACTCAAATGCAGCAAACCAGACGAGAAACGAGATGAAGATCAACAACAGGCAGATTTTACTGAGGAGCTGGATGTGGGAAAAGCTACACCATCACCATACATACGAAAACCAACACCGAGGGTTAGCAGTTTAGGACATACAGGCAATGACAAGCACTTATTGACAAGGGAGACTGACTTATATACACACACGAGGGGTAATCTGCTCTGAGCATAGCTGTAGTCCACTGACTTCCGGTTTCTACTGCAGCAGTCATACCAGTTTCCTGTTTGTTGGCGTGTGCTATTGACAATGGCATATTTTTCGTGATGCCTACAAGATTTACCATGGAGAAATGTCAACCACATGCACAGAACTGTCGACAAACTTTCACCTGCATCTACCAGCAAACGGGTGGAAAGTTTCAAGTTGCACATATCAAGTTACGTCCACAATTCCATCCATCCGTCCATCTGCTCATCCTCACATGAAGACATGAACTCTTTCTCTCTCACTCACACACACACACACACACAAGCCTCTTCTTTCTGACCAAAAAAAGAGTTGGCAGTGTAAGCAAAAGCTACGGATACCACTTAGGGAAATAATTCATACTCTTAGGTGAAGCCTCAGCACTCTAAAACACATGCATTGACCAAATCCACCATCGCAAATTGATGATAAAGCTGCTTGCGTGCATGCATGTGTGTGTTTGACAGAGAGAGAGAGTGACAGAGAGAGGGGAGGGGAAAGTGGACTAGTAATGCACAGCCTCGCCTATTGCATGCAATGTTTCTGGAAGTTATAAATAATTTACTCCGAGCACTGCTTGGTCACTTTTTGACCCGCCTGCTCGAACCCCTGATATTTTTTTAGTAAGCTTACCCGAACCCACCCGACCCAAGGGTCCCGAGGGTTGTGGGTCAATCTGTGCATAGCTGATAGGGTGGTCTTGATTGGCCCACTCCATCCAGTCATTATTCTGGGGGTGGAAATCAGACCACAGGCTAGCAGAGGAGCCCAGGAGAGAACAGACAGCTTTCCAGAGCAGGGAAGAGAACTATGGGTCTTGGTCAGAGATGATGTTGGTGGGTAGACAGTGGATCCTAAAAGCATGCTGAGTCATGAATTGCACAGTTTCCTCGGCAGTGGGTAATTTAGACAAGGGGATTTAATGGGCAGATTTGGAGAGATGGACGACTACTGTGAGGATTATGGTGTTGCCATCAGAGGGACGTAAGCCAGTGACAAAGTCCAGAGCTAAATGGGACCACGGGTGATGAGGGACAGAAAAGGGCTGCAGGAGAGGGGGGTTGATGAGGAGACTTGTTCTCAGCACACGTAGAGCAGGCTGAAAAGAAAGAGAAGTTCCTCTCCATCGTAGGTCATCAGAATGGCTGTCACAGGAAAACAACGGTGTGTTAGATCCCAGGTTGGCAAAGGTTAGAGCTGTGCCCCCACTGGAGAACAAGGGAGCACACAGAGTCCGGAGCAAAAAGACGGTTGGGAGGTCCTGTACCTAGTACGGTCTGTTGTTGCTGAGCAGCCTTGAACTTGGACTTCACCTCCCAGCAACAATGCTGGAGGTTGGGAGGAAAGGTTCTGGGAAGCAGGTGTCCTGAGCCGAGGCAAACTGACAGTAGAGATCATCAGGTTTGGAATTGTTGGTACTGTGGTGATAAGATAATGAAGTGGAAGGGACTGAAGAAGAGAGCCCACCGGGCCTGGTGTAAATTGAGGCATTTGGCATTCTGAATATACGCCAAGTTCTTATGGTCAGTCCAAACCAGAAATAGCTGTTTCCCCCCTCCAGCCAGTGCCACCACTTTTTGAGTCCCAGCTTCACCATGAGTAGTTCCCTCTTGCCTATGTCATGACTTCACTCTGCAGTGGAGGACTGACAGGAGTTGAGTGCATACAGATGGAGCTTCTGAGCCTTAGGATAGTGATGACAGAGGACAGCCCTCATCCCCACATCCAAGGCATCCACCTTCATCATGAACTGGAGAGAGGGATCAGCGTGGATGAAAATGGGAGTGGTGGTGAAGAGTCGTTTGAGTTCCTGGAAGGCCTTAACTGCCTCAGAGGTCAGGAGAACAAGTAAAATGTGGGACTAGAGAGATAAGAGCTGACAGAGCTGTAATTCCTGATGAAACAACAGTAGAAATTGGTAAACCCCAGGAAAAGGTGAAACTACTTAAGAGAATTAAGGGCCACGCAGCCACCACCGTCCTGCCCTGGATGTGTTCTTGAAGCTTCTTCTTCTTCTTGTTTCGGCTTGTTCCCTGTTTCTCAGGGGTCACCACATAAGATTTTACAGTTTCCATCAGTACTCTGTGAGGGCACAGCACCAATACCGGCTGTTGTTAAGCCAGGCCTCGGCTGATCCCATACGGCGCCTCGATCAATCCAGTATAGTCTTGTCAATCCACATAATGATTTTGCAAAATGTTATGGCCGATGCCCTTCCTGACACAACTACTAACCCTGGATGGGGGCACTTCATTCCTGAAGCTACCTTGAGAATATTACGATGACATCAAGATAGACAAGTCAAGTCACGTCAAGTTTATTATACAGAACCTTTCAAAAACAGAGTCATAAAGTGCTACTCAATGAAAGAAAAGAAAAACAATAATAATAATAATAATAATAATATTAATAATAATAATATAAAGATAAATATTTAGGCGTCGGGGTGGCATGACAGTCTATCCCCTTGCCTACCAACACGGGGATCGCCAGTTCAAATCCCCGTGTTACCTCTGGCTTGATCGGCATCCCTACAGACACAGTTGGTTGTGTCTGTTGGTGGGAAGCCAGATGTGGGTATGTGTCCTGGTTGCTGCACTAGTGCCTCCTCTGGTTGGCCGGGGCCCCTGGGGGGGGGGGGGACTCGGGGGAATAGCATGATCCTCCCATGCGTTACGTCCCCCTGGTGAAACTCCTCACTGTCAGGTGAAAAGAAGCGGCTGGCGACTCCACATGTATCAGAGGAGGCATGTTGGTAGTCTGCAGCCCTCCCCGGATCGGCAGAGGGGGTGGAGAAGTGACCGGGATAGCTCGGAAGAGTGGGGTAATTGGCCGGATATAACTGGGGGGGAAAGGGGGGGATCCAAATAAATTAATTAATTAATTAATTAAGATAAATATTTAAAAGATAAACAGATTACATAAGCCAAACAGTAACAAGCAATGCACAAATTAGACAAAGATAACACACAAGCCAGACTAAACAGGTGAGTTTGCCAAGAGTCAACAGACCACAAATCCAAGGGGAAAGCATTCCACAGTTTAGGGCAAATACTGTGAAAGCTTGATCACCTTTGGTTTTGAGCCTGGTACAAGATACGGACAATAACATTTATCAGATGACCTAAGTGACCTGGATGTTGTGTAGGGGCAAATTAGATCGGCGATGTCGGAGAGTGCCTGGTCATGCAAGACTGAGTGACTCCTTGATGTATTTCTCCACGGCTTCCAAGTCTGGACTAGTAAGAGAGTAGGTGTCCGTTGGGCTGTGCGGTATCAGGCAGTAGATCGATGGCATAACCGTAAGGATTGTGAAGATGAGAAGTCCTAGCCCTACACTTTCTTAAGACCTCCTTGAGGTCCAGATACTCCGGAGGAATTCATCAAAACCAGAGGACAGTGTGACGGATGAAGGTGAGGCAGTGGAGAGAGAATTTAAAGCAGAAAGTGCTCCAATCCACAAAGGAGCCAGAAGACCAGTCAATGTGGAGATCATGGGTTTTAAGCCATGAGTGGCTTGATATGATGGGAACAGGAGAAGAGTCAATTCTACAATTTAAAATGCATAGAAAGGATCTACTGGTTGATTCGTAGACTTAGGCGTGAAGCTGCGTGGTTGGAACAAAAACCTGCACCCACGCCAGTCCTTTCTGGATAAGATTGCACCTGCAAGGTTTAAACCATGCTGAAAAAGCCCAGAGGAGAGCCTCTTCAGTCAGTCCACTTTCTACAGCTCACGTGCAGCACTCAAGTGGAATACTCTGCAAGAGCCTCGGCACAGAACCTTCTACCCCCACCGCAAGCAGAGAGATGAGATGGGCTATGCAGACATGGTCTTTGGGGGATGAGGAAGGCTGTAGCTCGAATACTATGAACAGTACGAGGGGGAATTTTGGCAGGAACAGGGGTAACCATTGTAGTGTTCTGGTGGTGGTAGGCTGGTCTGTCTCAGCCCACTCCTATATAGAAAAATGATAAAAAAAAGGGGTGTAAATGTAGATGACTGTGATGGTGGTGTGGGATGACTGTGATGGTGGCGTGGGATGACTGTGAAGGTGGCAGTGTTGTAGTAGAACATCTCGCCCCAGCTTCTTAAAGTCTACCCAGACTTTGGACTCATTGCATCGGTCAAATGCACTGGACCCCACATGGGTTAGCAATGCACTGTAGGGTTTCAGTGTCCTTGATGCCCCCATATGAACAGGTAAATCGGGGGGTTGATAGTAATGTTTGTTTTACCGTGGAGGAAAGACAGATTTTCTCTCAAAGCGGCCATGTGACGTGGTCTTGCTTTTTGTTGAATTTATTACCAGGGCCATGAGTGTTATGGTCCTAGGGACATACCAACAGCTCAACAATATTCAGAAAGCTTTACTACCTCTCTAATAGTCATTAGATAACATAAAGTAATATGAATTCCAACCTGGCCTATATTCTGTCTGTCTTTCTGTCTCTATGTCTGCCAACACGCCAAGATGTTTTACCTCCTCTTCACCACTTCCCTTTTCCTAATTGCCACCCCCACCCCCGCTCTCTCAGAACCCAGGACCGCAGACACACTCTGGACACCCTGAGACAGGGGAATATCAGAGTCACGGAAAAACCCCCGGCAGGGCTGACAGAGCGAGCACCGATGGACAAGGTCTGTAGTTCATCTAATCTGATATCACCCATGCGTGTTAGCGTTGGTCATTTCAAGAAGCTTTCGCACAATTCTAAAGTTTCCTCCTTTTAGAAAATGCAACAGCACCCATCTTGAGTCATTTCTGTGTCTGTTGTGCAAGGCATTCCTTCAAATACAGTTACAAAGAGCTGAATAAAGCAGGACACAGGTCTGTAACATATCCCCTCCAGAAATGTTCACGTTTAGGGCAATGTCAGTGTTTAGGGCAGCACGGTGGCCCAGTGGTTAGCACTGTTGCCTCAATGCAAGAAGCTCCTGGGTTCGAATCCCTGGCCGTCCCAGGTCCTTTCTGTGTGGAGTTTGCATGTTCTCCCAGTGTCTGCATCGGTTTCCTCTGGGTGCTCCTGTTTCCTCCCACCATCAAAAGACATCCATCCACCCATCATCCAAACCGTTTATCCTGTTCAGGGTCACGGGGATGCTGGAGTCTATCCCTGCAGTCATTGGGCGACAGGTGGGGAGACACCCTGGACAGTCTGCCAGACGATCACAGGGCCCACACACACGCACACACACACACACACACACACACACATTCACACCTAGGGACAATTTAGTACTGGCAATTCACCTGACCTACATGTTTTTGGACTGTGGGAGGAAACCGGAGCACCTGGAGGAAACCCACGCAGACACGGGGAGAACATGCAAACTCCACACAAAGGACGACCCGGGACGACCCCCAAGGTTGGACTACCCCGGGGCTCGAACCCAAGACCTTCTTGCTGTGAGGCGACCGCGCTAACCACTGCACCACTGTGCTACATATCCATCCATCAGAAGACATGCATCAGTTAATACTCCTGTCTGTGTCCCTGACTGAGGCATGGCAAGAAGAACTGGCGTTGGTCCCCGGGCGCCGCACAATGGCGGCCCACTGCTCCTGCACACTGCTACAGTGCGTGTTGGGATGGGTTAGAGGATACATTTCCCCATGGGGATTAATAATAAAGTACATTTTATCTTATCATTCGCTTTCTCCACTCTTTGTCCGTCTCAATTTCTCTCCATTCACTGTCCTCTCCTGCTCTCTGCTCTCTCTCTCTCGCTCTCTCTCTCTCTCTCTCTCTCTCGGTGGCTCTCTCTTTTTCCCTCTCACACCCACTCTTTCCATATCTTTGCCTAACACAGGAGATGATAAGTCGCCAGATGAACTCTGTCTTTAAGGAGCTGCTGTCTCGCCAGCCTCCCCTGCCGTCGGCCACAGCTGCCACCGCTCCTCCTCCTCCCTCCTCCTCCACTTCCTCCGTTACTCAACCTGCCAAAAAAGTCGGGTTCGGCCTCAGAGGGCGAGCTCTTTTCAGACCAGTGGACCAATAGAGAAGGATGACTATGGAATGATGAATTAATTCCTGATTATGATGAGGATGATGCATTCAATGAAGATGTGGATTTATTTTTCTGACACGTGTGTGATATATGGTCGTCTCTGCCATCTCATAGTGCCACTAATTTCTGTGCCGTATTGAAATAATGTCCAGTGTGTCTGTTTTCCGACTGCTCAGCTGTTTTAGGTCTCTTTGGTTTCTGCTTTTTTTTTCCTTTCCGTTTTGGTTGGGGTGGCTTTCGTAATTTTTTTTTTTTTGGAGAATCAGGGATGTGACATCACCAAACTGACTTCAGTCAGTCGCTTGAGACTTAAGCCGCTCCCTAGTGGCAGAACTGACATCAGCCGAACCTTGTGAGTTTCTAAACTTTCTGAAATGATAATAATAATCATCATCGTGATAAAAAACTGATCTTGGGCCCGTGTCTGGGAGTGCCTTCACATCTTTTACTTTTCACGCCGATTTCACTTGGGGAGACTTTTGCAGGTTACCGGCTGTCGGCATACTCCGTGTTTAAAACAAAATACTCGTCTTACATGTAGAAAGGTTGTGTGAGGAGGAGACTCAGGCGAGGAAGGACGCAACATTTCGTATACGCATGCGGCACATGCTCACAAAGACTGACACACACACACACACACACACACACACACACACACACACACACACACACACACACACACACACACACACACACACACACACACACACACACATGCGCGCACACACAACAACACATTCCCCCTAGTATGTGATAAATGGCCTGACGTGTAGGCCACATCTCAGGGCTTTCCCGGGGTCGGGGTCGGGGGGGACGGGCCGGCTCGGCGTGGTGGGCTCACTCAGGGCGACGGTCCGCTCGGCTCCCCTTCAGCTCGCGTAACTGGAAAACGCGTCCTAGCCTCGAGGGCCAGACGCGGCCCGCGCGGCGGAGGGGTCGCGGGTTTCCTCCGCGTTCCAAACTGTGAAGCGACACTTCCGCAACGTCCGTCCAGAGACTCCGGCCGACGGCTATCCTCGAGCGCCGCCCGCAGACCCCATTCGAGTGTGTTACAGGAGCGTCGCTATGAGGTGTATAATGTCGTTACTATCGATCCTTGTGGTGTGATTTTTTTTTTTTACTTTATTTTTTTTTTCCTCCGAGAGACATACTTGACATACGTTGCCCTCTTGTTGTGTTTCAGTATCGGAACCATAGAAGTAGAATTCCCTCCCGTCAATTCTATTTCTATGATCAGAATACCCTCTGTTACTCTGGATCACTGTTTGATGATGTCACTAAACGTACTGTGTCAAACTGTATATGTGGTGATAGAAACAAGTACAATAAAGATGATTATGTGATGAATGATCAATGAGTCATCAGCAATCGTTTTTCCCAGAATGCATTTAACATGGCACCCCCCCCCCCCCCCCGCTGTTGAGCCGTCCCGGCCGCTGCTCCACCCCTCTCTGCAGACTACCGCGTGCATCCTCCGATACATGTGGAGTCGACAGCCACCGCTTTTCACCTGACAGTGAGGAGTTTCACCAGGGGGGCGTAGCACGTGGGAGGATCACGCTATACCCCCCCCCCGAACAGGCGCCCCGACCGAACAGAGGAGGCGCTAGTGCAGCGACCAGGACACATACCCACATCCGGCTTCGGCTCTGCGCATAACTGTAGTCCACCGGCTTCCGGTTTCTACTGCAGCGGTCGTACCAGTTTCCTGTTTGTTGGCGCGTGCTGTTGACAGTGGCATATTTTTCGCGACGCCTGCGAGATTCACCATGGATAAATGTCAACCACATGCTGCACACAACTGTCCACACACTTTCACCCGCACCTACCAGCACACGGGGGGAAACGTCTCAAGTTGTACATATCAAGTTACGTCCACAATTATGAGGATGGTCCAGATGGTCCAAACTGGTATGGCCGCTGCAGTAGAAACCGGAAGTCAGTGGACTACAGGACGCCTGACCAAGCCGCCCAGACAGCAGACACATTTGGGTCTAATCTGGGGCACTTTTGGTACTTACGGCTCAGTTACGGCACTGGCAACTGTTGTGTGGGCTGGACGTGGCCCAAATGTCATAAGCCGGGCCTGACTTGGGTTACGGCAAATTTTTTGTGGTCCGGATATGGCCCAAATGTAATGAACCGGGCTTGACTTGGGTTACAGCACATACTATGTGGGCCAGATGTGGCCCAAATTCAATGAGCCAGGCTTGACTTCAGGGAAGGCACACGCTGTGTGGGCCAGAAGAGGCCCAAATGTCATGACCCGGGGCGGAGTTGAGGCAGCCACACTCACCCTGAGTCAACGCCGTCATTCAAGGCCGAATGGGGGCCGTATGATAGCTGCAGATGTGGGCCATATTTGGACCAAAAATTCTTTGCTATCTGGGCGGAGGTAATATGGGGATTCGAACCGGAGATCCTCGTGCCGGTGGGCAACGAGGCATACTTTTAATTTCACGCAACGCTTTGCTTGGTCATCACAACGCTCCGTAGATTGTGGAGACACACGCCATTCTTCACCATTAACACTAGCTGCACGCCTGTGTGTGTGTGTGTGTGTGTGTGTGTGTGTGTGTGTGTGTGTGTGTGTGTGTGTGTGTGTGTGTGTGTGTGTGTGTGTGTGTGCTTCACAGTAGGAGTGGCAGGGGACATCCCCCAGTCCAGTAACATGATCTTTCACTCCTTCCATTCCTCCTCCTAAAATAATCGCTACTCACAGCCACCGACAACGCACACACACACATGAATACACATGCCACTCTTCCATATTCGCACATCAGTCTATCTGAAGTCAGTTTAGGTGCCTGTTTTTGCGTGTGTGTGTGTGTGTGTGTGTCTGACAACTGAATAGATCCTGCTGACCTCTCAGATTGACTCTCACTGCAGTGCTCCCCTGCAGCTTATCTTTCTTTCTCTTTCCGCAAGACCCTCTTTGTCATTGATATCAGACTGGGGTATATAGCCCGAGGAGGGTAAGTTCTGCATGATATCAGACTGGGGTATATAGCCCGAGGAGGGTAGGTTCTGCATGATATCAGACTGGGGTATATAGCCCGAGGAGGGTAGGTTCTGTATGATATCAGACTGGGGTATATAGCCCGAGGAGGGTAAGTTCTGCATGATATCAGACTGGGGTATATAGTAGCCTGAGGAGGGTAAGTTCTGCATGATATCAGACTGGGGTATATAGCCTGAGGACGGTAGGTTCTGCATGATATCAGACTGGGGTATATAGCCCGAGGAGGGTAAGTTCTGCATGATATCAGACTGGGGTATATAGCCTGAGGAGGGTAGGTTCTGTATGATATCAGACTGGGGTATATAGCCTGAGGAGGGTA
Organism: Lampris incognitus; assembly: GCF_029633865.1. Lineage (NCBI taxonomy): Eukaryota > Metazoa > Chordata > Actinopteri > Lampriformes > Lampridae > Lampris > Lampris incognitus. Next base: position 47,604,986 of record NC_079212.1, on the reverse strand, counting down.
AGTTCTGCATGATATCAGACTGGGGTATATAGCCTGAGGAGGGTAGGTTCTGCATGATATCAGATGGGGGGGGAAATAGCCCGAGGAGGGTAGGTTCTGTATGATATCAGACTGGGGTATATAGCCTGAGGAGGGTAGGTTCTGCATGATATCAGACTGGGGTATATAGTAGCCTGAGGAGGGTAAGCTCTGCATAATATCAGACTGGGGTATGTAGCCTGAGGAGGGTAGGTTCTGCGTGATATCAGCGGTGACTTTGCTTCACGTGTTTCACATAAATTGCAACGTCTTCCTTCATTGACAGCCATGCACTTGCAAATACAGTTTGTCAGCTGACTGGAATGTGTTTGAATGACAGAAACATGGATAGATAAAAAAAAAGAAAAACCACCACATGCACTTTTTTTCCTTTGCTTTGTTGAAGCGTTCGTTTGAGAATGATTCTTTCACCTTAAATTCATGCACATACGTCAGCAAGTGTCGAAAAGATTATGAACTACAGTGATCAATGCAAAAATACCTGCAGCCACTCGTGTTTGCTGCACACTACGTTTGGCTGAAACTACAACAAGGGATGGAAAAACCACACAGATTTGAGCTTTACGGGTTGTCCTTTAAAATGACCAGTGTCTATTTAGGGTGTTGCTATGGTTTCTTTTCGGGGGTCTGGGGAACAGGTGGTCGCTCCAGCGGCTAGCTTTCTGTTACACAGCACGCGCTTGCAATGCTCAGATAGGGTGTGTGTGCGCGCACGTGCATGCGCCTTAATGTGTGTATGGAGAATTGAAGTTGGGCTTGGACTTTGCTTCTTCATGCGTGTTCATGCGTCATGCACATAACGGACTTAGTGTCTGTAGATCTCCCTGCAGGGGCAATGGCGATGATGGTGAGCGACGATTGTCTGGTGGAGTGTAAGATTGATGACGATGAGGAGGAGGAGGAGGATGACAGCGGTGGTGCCGGTGAAGATGGCGAAGAACAGATTAACACTCCTCCGCCTCCCCCGGAGTTCGCCTCCGAGACCCCGACTCCACCCTTCCCTTCAGTCCTTGCCACACCCCCTGCCACACCCACACAGCCCCCTCCTGCAAACAGAGACCCTTATGGAATCAACCGGCACCTACAGGTACCCGATTCCTCCCTGCAAAGATACAGATACAGACCCGCCGCTCCCTGAATGCTCCTAAAAGTGCACATATTTGCATTAAAACGAGTTTTAGATCGATTGCGCCAAAAAAAAAAGTTATGGTAAGATCTACCTTTAAGGACCATGAGCGGTCAAAATGACCGCTCATAATTTGCGCGTCATCGTGTGCGTCATGTGACTATTTATGACGCGTGTTGGTCTCGTCATTTTTTTCGTGTAGTTCGTTGCTCTGTCCTAGAAACACACTAGCGCCCCCCAGTGCAGAGAAATAGTCTAAACTTGATTTGTGATTATTGCCAACAGGTCTGGTTACAGACGCCGTTACAGTAGTTGCTGTGAGTTTTGTTAGCACGAGGCACATCTTGTGAGTGGGGAAAACAAAACCTTTGTTACGACGACATGATACGAGACTTACATTCTGTATGTTCGGATAAACATTCACATTCCTGGGAAAACATAAATGAAAAGAATTCATCATCATCATCATCATCATCATCATCTCTCTCTCTCTCTCTCTCTCTCTCAATCTCTCTCTCTCTCTCTCTCTCTCTCTCTCTCTCTCAGTTCAATTCAATTCAATGATGCGTTATTGGCATGACTGCATTAATTACAATGTTGCCAAAGCAAAACAAAACAGGTCAACAGGATACATTCCTGGAAAAACATAAATGAAAAGAAATCATCATCTCTCTCTCTCTCTCTTATCTGGGATGCTGTACTCCCTGGCCATTGAACTCTTCCTTGATTCAGTGAAGACTTTTCTGAGAAGTCCTGGTGGTCTGGGGGAGAAAGCTTTCACTGAACAGGAAGCTTTTTGTTTGAAAAAAAATAGTTCGAAAGGTCAGAAAGCAGTTAGGGAACGATGAATAAGTTTTTCAATTTATTCTTCCTCTGTCCACTTGTTTCTGTTTTGCAACTTCTTTTCTGTATTATGGAGGACATAACAATGGGGGAGCTTAAACTTAAATGGGGCGAGGACTGGGGGGGGAAAGGGCCTCTCTTTTCAAGCTGTGTGCTCTTAAAAAGTTAGATGTGCTTTTTGTACAAGAGACGCACAGTACCACTGATAACGAGGCTGACTGGCGGAGAGGATGGACTGGAGAGACCTTTTTAAGTCACAAAACCAGGAACAGTGGTGCAGTTGGTATTATTTTTTTCCAGGAATTTTATTCCTCAGTCTGTCGAGTCTGAGGAAGTTATTAAAGGCTGCCTGTTAAGATTAACAGCAGTGTATGAACAGGTAAAAATGGTGTTTATTGATATTTATGCTCCAGTTGTGGGAGTGGAGAGGTTAGTCTTCCTGGATGTTTTAGATGAGGTTATTGAGAATTGTACCAGTGAGGACTATTTCTTCATTGGTGGAGATTTCAACTGTACTGAGGACAGCAGGTTGGACAGGAACCATGCAGAGCCTCATGCTGCCTCTCACAGTCATCTGGTTTGTCTTATTGAGGCTCATGAACTGTGTGATGTGTGGAGAGAGTTTCATAACAAACAGAGACAATACAACCGGACACATGTTAAGGACAGCTTGATGTCCATGGCCAGGCTTGATCGTTTCTATTGCTTGAAACATCACTTTAACGTGTTCAAAAGTTGCATCATCAGCCTGTTGGTTTTTCCGGCCACTCGCTAGTAATGGTTTCTGTCTTCATAAAATGTGTGAAATCCAGTAGTCCCTACTGACATTTTAACACGGCCTTACTGGAGGATAGAAACTTCAAGTACACTTTTGTCTGTTTTTGGAGAAACCACCAGAGTACAATATCTGATTTTGTGTCTGTACAACAGTGGCGGGATATTGGAAAAGTCCAAATAAGACAACTGTGTCAACAGTACACTCAGAATGTCACACGAACATTAATGACTTCAGTTAAATTTCTGGAGTCTGAAGTAGAGGCTCTCCGGGGCTCGGCTGAGGCCACAGGGGACCAACACCATACTGCGGCACTCGCAGCGAAAAAGTCTCGTTTGACCAACCTGCTGGGTGTTTCAGCTCAGGGCGCTTTGGTCAGGTCCTGCTTTCAACATGTAGCCCAGATGGATGTCCCATCACACTTTTTCTTTGGCCTGGAGCGTAAGAATGGACAGAAGCGGTTCATTCACAGCTTAAGATCTGACACTGGGCGGGTGCTGACTGACCATACTGCGATTCGTAAGTGTGCTGTCAGCTTCTACAGTAACCTGTTTAGCTGTGAGCATAGAGAGGAGCAGGCAGTGGCTCAGGGTTTTTATACCGATCTCCCTCAGGTGGACCGGCAGAGCAATGTAGAGTTGGAAGCAGCTCTCTCCTCTGATGAACTCTATGCCGCTCTGCAGAGTATGCAGAGCGGGAAAGCTCCTGGCATTGATGATCTACCTGTTGGTTTCTACAAATCTTTCTGGTCGTGATCGGGGGGCGGGGGTCTGCTGGCGGTGCTAAATGACAGTCTCGCCAGAGGGCGTCTGCCATTGAGCTGCAGGCTGGCGGTTCTCACCTTGCTGCCCAAGAAAGGTGACCCGCAGTCTATAAAAAACTGGAGGCCTGTGTCACTGCTTTGCACTGATTATAAGCTCTTCTCAAAGGTGTTAGCAACCAGACTGAGTAAAGTGATGGGACAGGTGATTCATTGTGACCAGACCTACTGTAAGCTGTTTGGCCTCAACACTGGCATCATATTCATGATCAAGAAAAAGCTTTTTATTGTGTTGAGCATGAATATCTATGGCTCACTTTGAGGGCCTTTGGTTTTGGCTCTGGCTTTATTAGCAAACTTAAGGTTCTGTATTGTGACATTCAGAGTGTGCTGAAAATTAATGGTGGTTTGAGTGCTCCTTTTCAAATGCAAAGGGGGATTAAACAAGGCTGCGCCCTCTCGGGTATGTTATAGTCCCTAGCATTTGAGCCATTGTTACACAAACTCAGATCTGACCTTCGGGGTATAACTGTCCCAGCATGCAGTGCACCCTTAAAACTGTCAGCCTATGCGGATGATCTAGTAATTCTGGTTAACAGTCAGCAGGATATTGACATGTTGGAGAGGGACATCGTCCAGTTTGGCTTAATATCTTCGGCTAAGGTTAACTGGATCAAAAGCGAGGCTGTCAGTGTTTGGGGGTATACTGGAGAAAAAGCTCCATTTGCCTGGGGGGTTGAATTGAAAGGTGGGGGGGGGGCTGAAATATCTAGGGGTGTTTCTGGCTGATCAATCTGTTGTTCTTAAAAACTGGGAAAATGTTCTTGAAAAGATTGAAGGTTGGTTGGCAAAGTGGAAGTCGATTTTATCCGAGATGTCCTACAGAGGTCGAGTCCTGATTGTCAACAACTTGATATCACCAATGTATGGCATCGCCTGTCAGTTGTTGACCCCCCACCAGGCCTGCTGTCCAAGATCCAGGCTCTTCTTGTCAACTTCTTCTGGGACAAACTGCACTGGGTGCCTCGGTGTATGCTGTACCTGCCGAAGGTTGAAGGAGGGCAGGGCCTGATCCACCTGAGCAACAGAGGGGCTACCGTTCTTTTCCAGTTCCTGCAAAGGTTTCTGTATAGTCCTGCTGAGTTAGTGTGGAGGCCGCTGGCTTGCACCATTCTGAGTCAGCTAGGTGGCCTGGGGCTGGACAGATGTTTGGTTTTGATGGACTTGAAACAGCTTAACATCAAGGACCTACCTGACTTCTACTGTGGGCTGTTCAAGGTGTGGAACTTGTTAAACAAAGAGAGACTGAGACAACACAGCTCTTTGTTTTGGCTGCTCCAGGAACCAATCATACATGTGATCCATTTCAGTGCAGTCTGTCAAGTGGGGCCAACTCTGCTGAGGCGGTTCTGTGTGTCGAATGTGGTGACTCTGGGTGATGGAGTTCAGCTTGCAGGCCCAGACATGGACAATGTGGCTCCTCTTGCCTCCTGCTTAGAGCTGAGATCAACTCGTGTCAACTCTGCTGCTTAATAAATGGAGGGAAGCTCTCACAAGTGGTGAGCGGACACTGTTGGTCCAGCATTATAATGGCTCTGTTAGACCCGACGAGAAGGATGTTTTCCCTTCAATGAACATTTCCCCAGATTTTAAGGACTGTACAGGACCTCTTTTAAAAAGTGAGAATCCCTCTGTGTTTTCTTTTCAGGGTCCAAATGGAAGGTCGGTGTACAAAATGTATGTGAAAGTTCTGCACAGGGACAAATTAAATGGTAAACCTGACACCCCATGGAGGGCTCACCTAGGTCTGAGGGACAGTGTTGGTCCTGAGTGGAGAGCGCTGTACAAACCACCACTGGTCAAAAGAGCTGCAGACCTGCAGTGGAGGGTCTTACATGGTATCGTGGCTGTTGATGCTTTTGTCCCTGTCATTAATTCTGATGTTAGCCATGATTGCCCATTTTGCTCTAATGGTGAAACTGTCTTACATTGCTTCATGGAATGCTGTCGACTGCTGCCACTGTTTACATTGCTGGAAAATGTGTTTGGGTTGTTTGGGGGAGGTCTTTTCCAAACCCATGTTCATTCTGGGCTACAGGTACTCTTGGAAAAACAAGGCCAAATGCAGCTTCTTAATGTCGTTCTGGGGAGTGCAAAGATGGCCGTGTACCCGAGCAGAAGAAGCAGACTGGAGGAAGCTGGGGATGATGATGCTGTGTTTGTGTTTATAAAAATGTTAAGGGCTCGTTTGAAAGTAGATTTTTGCTACCTGAAATTGATGGATGATCTGGAAAGTTTTCGCGGTGTGTGGTGTTGTAAAAATGTGCTTTGCTGTGTTGTGGATGATGAGCTGATCTTGGGGAGTGTCCTGAGACGGTTTAGATTCTGTGAATCTGATGTTACTGACCATGATGGTCTGTGTTCTGTCTGTGTTACCTTGCCTCTCTTCCCCGTTGCACAGGTGGAGGTTAGTGACGTGCTGGCCGAGCCCGCCACGCCGCACAGCATGGACACTGTGTGGGCGCACAGCGTGGTGGGGTTCGAGTTGACGCGTGTCTGGACGTACCAGTGCCTCTCCTTGCTCTGCGCGGTGCCCTTCGCTCTCATCTCCGGCATTCTCGTAGCCACCCTGGCCTGTCTGCATATCTGGTACGAATGCAAATAAATAAATAAATAAATAAAAACTCCCTTTCTACTCAGGCTGACCTTTTAAATACCTCCGACCTTTAGGTGACAAGGACTGCAGAATGATGTACGGTCTTGACAGTTCACAACATTGCACAAGCACTAAATCATTTCCTCACTCCTCACTGTCCTGGCGTCACTCTCACCACTGCTTTAACCCACACGCTTAACACATCTACACTACTTTATCTCCCTCTTGTGCTTGTCATACCTCATTCCCTTATCCCCCCCTCTTTTCCCCCCATAGGTGTGTGATTCCTTTCATACAGCTGAGTAACACCTTCCTTCCATGTCTGCGGTCGCTGTGGATTTGTGCTGTGAACACTTTTATTGCTCCTTTTATTTCGTCTCTCGCTTACTGCTGTGCCTACATCGTCATCTCCCTGTCTCATAAAGACTGGCCTGCTAACAAACAGAATGTATGAATGTATCTGAGTGAGTGCAGAAGTGACTTTTCCGTAAACATACATTCTATGGGGCGTCCGGGTAGCATAGCGGACCGCTCCGTTGCCTACCAACACGGGGATGCCGGTTCGAATCCCCGTGTTGCCTCCGGCTTGGTCGGGCGTCCCTACAGACACAATTGGCCGTGTCTGCGGGTGGGAAGCCGGATGTGGGGGTATGTGTCCTGGTCGCTGCACTAGCGCCTCCTCTGGTAGGTCGGTCGGTCGGGGCGCCTGTTCAGGGGGGAGGGGAACTGGTGGGAATAGCGTGATCCTCCCACGCGCTACATCCCCCGGGCGAAACTCCTCACTGTCAGGTGAAAAGCAGCGGCTGGCGACTCCACATATATGGGAGGAGGCCTGTGGTAGCCTGCAACCCTCCCCGGATCGGCAGAGGGGGTGTAGCAGCGACTGGAAGGGCTCGTAAGTGTGGGGTAATTGGCCAAGTACAATTAGGCAGAAAATGGGGGGGGGGGGGTACATTCTGTTTGTTGCTATAGATGTGCTGACTGATATGCTGATGTGATTGCTCCTGTTCTTATTTATAAATGATGGGTGAATAGCCTAAAAAGATTTTCTGTTTCTTCAGTCGCTGTATTCGTTCACAGTTAAGTTTAGTTTGAATTGATTTGAAATTGTTATCGTCTTTCCATTCTGAAAATGTGACGTAACACTACTGACAATATGAATAGCTGAAAATCCATGTTTATTTGTACTATTTTTTTATATAAAAACAGATACGCAAATAAAAACACGTTGTGCAAGAGAGGTTTCTTTTCTTCATGCCAAATATATCATCTCTCATCGGAGAGCGAGACACAAATCCAGAAAAACCCCTATACGTTTGGAAGATCCTCTCCTATACATCAGCAGAGGGAGGATGGTTAAGAAGACAGGAGGAAGCGGACGTCCCCTGAGATAGGGGAAATGATGGCTAGGGCCTTTGTTAAAGTGCAGGGACAGTTTATTAGAGGAGGGGTGGCGTCCTCTGATTAATAAAGGACACGTAGTCACGCGTCCCATTTCTCTGCTTGTTGTCACATTTTTTAATTTTGACTTTGATGTACTCTATTGATCCCCGTGGGGAAGTTCCTCTCTGCATGTAGTAACCCATCCTAGCTGTGTAGCAGCTAAGGAGCAGGGGGCAGCCGCCGTGCAGCGCCCGGGGACCAACTCCAGTACGTCTTGCCACGCCTTGCTCAGGGGCACAGACAGGAGTATTGACCCTAACATGCATGTCTTTTTGGTGGTGGGGGAAACCGGAGCACCCGGAGAAAACCCACCTCAGACACGGGGAGAGCATGCAAACTCCACACAGAGGACGACCTGGGATGACCCCCAAGGTTGGACTACCCTGGGGTTCGAACACTGGGGGTTCCTTTCCTTTACTGAAAAAGAGCAATCAATAAGTCAGGAATGACATCTTCGAGAAAGGGCAAAGTCTGCTATATACTGATGATGTATTTTCGTCAAAGAATGACTAAAGATGTTACTAAACTGGCACAGGAAAGTATGGCAGGGGGGGAAACGTCCAGGAATGGAAGGACGCTGTACTAATCTCAATAAGGAAAACATGCAACATTCCAGAAATCCAACTGCTGGTTTAATAAAGGCCCAATCTGTGATTTATTTGTTTGTTATGATGACATTCATATTTGAAGAGCTTTAGTTATTATTCAGAAAAGAGCATTTTGTGTGTCTTTCTCAACCGATCGTATGGGTCTGTTTACTCCAGCGTTTCCCAACCCAGTCCTCAAGGAACCCCTATCCTGCAGATTTTCATTGTAACCCTGCATAGGTAGCCCTGCTTGTACTTACTCGACCAATCATCTCACAGCACTTAATTATGCAAGGTGTGCAACATCTGACATAATTCATTAATGATTGGTTGAATAACTACAAACAGGCACCTATTCAGGGTTGCAAAGAAAATCTGATTAGCTGAAATTAGTAAAGAATCGGTGATTTTTCTTTATGTAGAGAATGTGATATGGAAAGAGGGGTCACTGATTAAATGAGACATGTTGGGGGTTGGAAGGGGGGGTTCTGTATTTGGATAAGCGACTGTACAGGTTTTAATTTGGCAAATAACTATTGTGGCGAATTCTACTAGAGCAGGGGTCTCAAACTCAACTTACCTGGGGGCCGCTGGAGGTAGAGTTTGGGTGAGGCTGGGCCGCAAGTATTCCAAAAAAAAAAAAGTACAACCGATCCAATGTTCTCAATCTTTTTTTTAATATATATATATATATATACAGGTGATCAAAACAAGACAGGTAACAGTACAAGTGCAGGAACAAAAACGAACAGTGTGAGACAAAAAGGGGACACCAGGTTCTGTTATGACGAGATGGAATACTAATAAGCTAATAAGCTAAAAAAAAAAAAAACAACAAAAACAAACAAGCTATCAAATAAGCTCATTGACCTGCAGGTCAATGAGCTCCATTTGAAGCACAGGAGGGGCATCTTGCACATCAAAGGAGAAGGGGTCAGCAAAATTTTGAAAAGTGGCTCTGTGTGTCTTGAACTCTGCAAACCTGTGATCAAATTGCTCCTGTAGCTTCTCAATGGCATCAGCATACTTCTCACCACTGAATAGTGTGCCTGCATCCATGAGTGCCTTGCATGCTGGGAAATGGCAGAGGTTTGTCTGAGAGAGCTGGGCTTTCCATAACACAAGTTTTGTGGAGAATGATCTCACGTTGTCATAGGCAGCACTGACAAGCTGCCCCTGGTTTTGTAATTTCTTGTTCAGTACATTCAGCTCATGTGTGATTTCAACAAGGAAAGCTAAGTCCATGAGCCATTTGGGATCACTTAGCACAGGAACAGCCATCCCAGCCTTCTCCATGAAGGCTTTCACTTCTGCTCTCAACTCAAAAAACCTCTTCAAGACGTTTCCCCTGCTGAGCCAACGTACCTCAGTGAAGTAGAGCACATCCTCATATGCTGACTCTATTTCCTCCAAAAAGGCGCGGAACTCCCAGTGCTTTAAACCCCTGGATCTGATATGGTTGATGTAATGAATGAAAGGTCACGGGTTTAACTTGACCTAATCACGGGTGTACGTGCAGTGCGTGTGACGTATACAGGAAGCGAGAAGCGCATGTTATGAAGGTTGTATGTCGGATGAACGCTAGTAAAAGCTACACAGAGTTAAGAACCTACGAAGTCGGCTCTTTCTTGAATTATTCTTATGTCAGTAAGACAAGGCGTCTACGGACATTACATGGTGTCAGAATAGTCTGTGTATCGGAACACGAGTGGTCATGCCGAAGTTTAATCCGCCGAGTGAATTCAAGTTTGACTGCCCCGTTGAATGGCCGCAGTGGAAACAACGGTTCTCGCGATTCAGGCTCGCGACAAAGCTGGATAAAGACGACGGGGAGATTCAAGTGAGTTCGCTGATTTATGCAATGGGCGGCGAGGCTGAAAAGATATTCAGCTCGTTTGACTTCGCGGCGGAGGGTGATAAAGTGGACTATGATATCGTACTGAAAAAGTTCGACGGCTACTTTATTCCCCGCCGTAACATCATACATGAGAGGGCGTGCTTCTATCAACGTAGCCAGCAGCCAGGAGAGACAGCGGAGATGTACATCCGGACATTGTATGAGCTGTCTGAACACTGTGAGTTTGGGGACAAGAGGGATGAACATATCAGAGATCGTCTGGTAGTGGGCATAAAAGATAAGGTGCTCTCCCGTCAGTTCCAGCTCACAGCGGACCTTACTCTGGTGAAAGTCATTGAACAAGTGCGCCAGGCGGAGGCAATAACAAAGCAGCTCAGCCTCCAAGCTAACCAACCAGAGGCCCTGCTGGCTAACGTCAATGTTGTCCGATGGCGGGACGAACGCCAAAACAAAAAGGGCGGACAGCGTCATGGTGGCGGCAGTCCGGCAACCAACAAAGTAGACGAATGCGGGAGGTGCGGCAAGACGCAGCACACCGATGAGCGGAAGTGTCCTGCAACGAACAGTAAGTGCAACAAGTGTCATAAAAAGGGACATTGGGAGCGTGTATGTCACTCTAAAGCGGTGAGAGAAGTCACTGAAGAGGTTAAACAGCTGTACTTTCTGGGAGAAGTTGGCAAAGAGAGCAGTCAGGAAGATTGGACTGTTAGTTTAACAATAAGTGATGTACCAATAACCTTTAAAATTGACACGGGGGCTGACGCTACTGTTATCAACCAAGGGACATTTAAAAAGCTGAAGCCAAACATAAAACTGGGACCTCCTGACACATGCTTCATAAGCCCAGGTGGAAACATCAGCTGCATAGGACAGTTTCAAGCCACAACCAACTACAAGGAGAAACAATACTCCTTTCCAGTGTATGTGATCAAGGGGAGAGGCAGCTGTCTGCTGAGTCGTCTAGAGGCAGTGGAGATGGGTCTAGTGAAGCGGATGAATGAGGTCAGTGGAGTTTTCGGTTCAAGTGGACTGCTGAAAACAGACCCAGTGAAGATAGCTCTGGTGGAGGATGCCCAGCCATACGCGGTGCATACAGCCAGACGGATACCGCTGCCACTTGTACCACTGGTTAAGAAAGAACTGCAGCGCATGGAAAATGAGGGCATTATTGAAAAAGTGACTCAGCCCACAGAATGGTGCGCCGCTATGGTGCCGGTGCTGAAACCGAACAAGAAAGAGGTTCGCTGCTGCGCTGACCTCAGGAGGCTGAATCGAGCGGTGAAACGTGAGAAATACGTGCTGCCCACTATGGAGGAAATAATGCCAAGGCTCGCAGGGTCAAAGTTCTTCACAACGTTGGATGCAGCAAGTGGGTTTTACCAGATCCCCTTGCATGAAGACAGCAGGGGGCTCACCACTTTCATCACCCCATTTGGGAGGTATGCTTTCTGCCGCCTTCCATTTGGTATAACGAGTGCTCCAGAGATTTTCCAGAGAAAGATGGCGGAAACTCTGACCGGGCTAGAGGGCACAGAGGTGTACATGGATGACATCCTTATACATGGAGAGACTGAGGAAATCCATGACCGGCGCCTAGCAGAGGCGCTGGGGGTCATTGAAACAGCAGGTCTCAAACTGAACCAAGCGAAATGCAAGTTCAAACAGAAACAAGTCCGCTTCCTTGGTCATATCATCAACGAGGCAGGCATCAGACCTGACCCGGACAAAGTGGCCGGAATAGAGAACTTTCCTCAGCCCCAGAACGTGACGGAACTCAAGAGGTTCCTCGGGATGGTGAACTATTTGGCAAAATACGTCCCAGAGCTGTCCACTGTAGGTCAGCCGCTTTATGGACTGCTTAAAGCAACGACAGAGTGGCTGTGGGGACCTGCACAGAACACAGCATTCCAAGACCTTAAAGCAGCACTCGCCACCGCCCCGGTACTCACCTTTTATGACGTCACTAAGGCTACGGTGGTGTCAGCAGATGCCAGCAGCTACGGGCTGGGAGGCGTTCTGCTCCAGCAGCACGGGGAACACTGGAAGCCCGTGGCCTACTGCTCCCGACGGCTGAGTGACGCAGAGACAAGGTACGCACAGATCGAGAAAGAGTGCTTAGCCAGCGTCTGGGCATGTGAAAGGTTCGAGAAGTACTTGTTTGGGCTTGACAATTTCAGACTTGTCACCGATCATAAACCACTAGTGCCTCTCATGAACAGCAAAGACTTGGATAATGTGCCCATTAGGTGCCAGAGACTGTTAATGAGGCTGATGCGTTTCAATGCAGTGGCTGAATACGCACCAGGCAAAACTTTAGCTGTGGCTGATGCACTCTCCAGAGGCCCAGAGCAGTGCTACGGAGATGGTGCTTCTCATGATGATGTTGCAGCGCACATTGATGCCATCGTGTGCCAGGTGCCTGCCACACCTCAAAGGATGCAGGAGATAAAACAGAGCACGGATGGAGATCTGCAGCTCCAGACAGTGTTGGGCTTCATCAGACACGGCTGGCCTGAGTATGTCGATAAAGTGCCGGAGACAGTCAGAGACTTTTATCAGGTGAGAGGGGAGTTATCTGCGGTAGATGGTTTAGTCATCAGAGGCAGTCGTATCGTCATTCCCACAGAGATGAGGGAGGTGATCTTAGACAGAATACACGACGGGCACCAGGGGATAGTTAAGTGCAGAGAGAGAGCTAGCCAGTCAGTGTGGTGGCCCAAAATGACAGAGCACATTACAACAAAGATACAGCAATGTCAATTCTGCAGAGAACACAAGAACACACAGAGAAAAGAGCCTTTAATGTCAAGTGAGCTCCCATCCAGACCATGGCAGAAAGTTGGCATAGACCTGTGTGAGTACAAAAAGCAAAACTACTTGATAGTGTCTGACTATTATTCCAGGTTTTTGGAGATCCTAAATCTACCAACAACTACTAGCAGTCAGGTTGTAGCTAGGCTGAAGGCTACATTTGCACGTTTTGGTATCCCTGAAATTGTAGTTAGTGATAATGGGCCACAGCTAGTTTCAGAAGAGATGAGGAGGTTCAGTGAGGATTATGATTTCATCCATGTGACTTCAAGCCCACACTACCCCCAGAGTAATGGACAGGCAGAGAGGGCTGTTCAGATAGCCAAAAGCATATTAAGGCAGGAAGACCCTCTCCTCGCCCTGTTGACATACAGAGCTACACCCTCTTCTTCCACTGGAGCCAGTCCAGCGGAATTGCTCATGGGTAGGAGACTCAGAACCACCTTACCCACATTGCAGCATAACCTGAAACCGGCCTGGCCTAAAGAGGAACTGATCAAAACCGCTGACGCCGCAGCCAAATCGAGGCAGGCTTTCTACTACAACCGCAGGAACGGCGTGCGGACACTGCGCCCACTGAACTCGGGTGACGCAGTACTCACCAAACTTGATGGACAGAAAACATGGACAATGCCAGCAGTTGTTCACAGTCAGAGCTCCACTCCCAGATCCTACATAGTGGAGACAGCTCAAGGTGAACATTACAGAAGGAACAGGCGCCACCTGTTGGCCACACCTAAAACACTCACCTTTGTCAGCAGGGATCCTGACCATGTCACTCCAGGGGAGAGTGGAAACACGGATGAGTCCCGAGCAGCAGAAATGCCAACTTCCACACCATATGTTACTCGCTCTGGCAGGGTGAGCAAGCCAGCAATCCGGCTGGATTTGTGAGGCGTATGGACTTGTGTACTGTGGGAGATTTTTTATTTTTTTGTGAAAAGGGGGGTGATATACAGGTTAAAATTGTTGGCAGTAAATGTTCAGAGAAATGTTTAGAAAATAATCTTAGAGGGGGAGATGTAATGAATGAAAGGTCACGGGTTTAACTTGACCTAATCACGGGTGTACGTGCAGTGCGTGTGACGTATACAGGAAGCGAGAAGCGCATGTTATGAAGGTTGTATGTCGGATGAACGCTAGTAAAAGCTACACAGAGTTAAGAACCTACGAAGTCGGCTCTTTCTTGAATTATTCTTATGTCAGTAAGACAAGGCGTCTACGGACATTACAGTTGATGCATTTCACAACGATAGACATCACATTGTCAAACTTCAGGCATTTGCTGCAAAGGGCCTGCTGATGGATAATGCAGTGCAGAGCAATGGCCTCCTCCACACCCTCCTCTTCCAGTTTTTTTTTTGAACAAGTGCCACCACTCCATTTCTCCTCCCTGTCATTGATGGCGCTCCGTCAGTTGTTATTCCAGCAAACCTCTTCCATGGCAAACCCGCATCCACAATGGCATCACACAGCTGGCGGAATATCTCCTGAGAGGTGGTCTGGCCATGCATTGGAATCACTGTGAGCAACTCCTCCATCACTTCAAAACTGTCGTCAACACCACGGACATAGATTGCGAGCTGTGCAGTGTCAATGATGTCTGTGCTCTCATCAAGAGCGACTGAGTATGCACAGAAACGTTTGGCTTTCTCACGCAGTTGATCATATATGTTACCTGACAGGTCAGAAATGCGCTCTGCCACTGTGTTGGCTGAAAGGCCGATGTTGCTAAACTGACCCTTCTTTTCCGGACAGACTATACTTGCAGCCTGTAACATGCACTTTTTAACAAACTCCCCTTCTTTGAATGGCTTTCCCGACTTAGCATCATCTCACTCTCCACGTAGCTAGCTTCGACTGCTGCATCCTTATCTTTGCTAGCTTTCTTGAAGAAATCTTGTCGCTTCAGTAAACATGTTTTAAGATTGGCGACCCGTTTCTCTCTCTCGTCTCCCTGGTATTTTGTATACTCATCATCAGCATGTCTAGTCGAGTAATGACGTCTGATGTTGTATTCCTTGTGCACCGTAACTTTCTCGGTGCATATAAGACACGTCGGGCTGCCTCTGTGCTCAACAACAAAATATGCCGTCTCCCACTTTTCCTGAAATTGGCTGTGCTCGTCACCAACTTTTCTCTTCACGGCAGGTTTTGAGAAAGACATAACCGGGGCTTGCTGACAGGATATATTTTCCTTCCACTTGGTGTCACTCCGGAATCAAGTTTCAACCAAGTTTCAACCGTTGCTGCTAATTCGCGCTGCCCATTATGGTGCGTTCAAGTTGTGCTCGGAAGTCGGACTTTCTGAGCTCCGAGTTGGACATTTCAACCGGAAGTCTGAAATCCGAGTCCTTCCAATTTACAGCTTCCAACGTAACGGGAACGCACCATGACTTGACAACAAACGCGACACCGGAAGCTGTCATGAGCCTGCGCTATGGTAGCTCATAAGTGAAAAATAAAAGCCCAGGGCAAGCGCGGGCCGCACTAACACTAAACTTTGATGTCAAGTAGGGAGCCACAAAATAACGTCCCGCGGGCCGCGAGTTTGAGACCCATGTACTAGAGTGTTTCTGCTCCGGGGTTCATTCGCATATTACCCACAATGCAACGGAGGTGTCGATGTTTTGGTTATGTTGTGGGATATGGAACATGTTAAAAACGGACATATCTGTTACAGATAGCGGTGACGTGGTGGAAGGTAATGGGGACTGATGAGATATGACACCAGTGTATTCGTATGACTGTGTTACTGTGTACTATTATTTTGTTTACAGTCAGTGATGACTTTGTTTGTCCACAAGTGGGCGGTGTTGCGCTTGCATGCGCGGATTGATTACATCACTGAGACGCTGTTCATTCTTTTTCTTCCCCAAGACGACCGAATAAACGGAGGCTGCATTTTTCCTCCAGCAGAAGTTCGGTAGTCAGTACGATTCTTTATAACGGTTTAATAATCCACTTCATCTGCGCAGAGACAGACATAAAGTATTAGTCTAGTCTTCTAACAGGTTATGGGCCCAGATAACGTTGGATTATTTAGTAGTTTGATAAAAGAAGTACACGAAGTGTGATAACTGTAATATTTGCTAGTAATATTTGATTTGCTAATGTCCCTTACGGCTTTCCGTAGCGCCACAACAAAGTCACGGATGTACGTAACAACGTCAGTGGGAATCCGGTCGGTGAATAAACACCCAGCACGAGAGAAGTCGTCCTTGCTTCATTAATGTTATAAGTTAACATAGCCAGAGGGCACAGATCATTACAATAACCTCGGATGGCGGGATGCGCGCAGGTTAGCACGGAGTAGCAAGTTAGCAAGTGTGAAGCTAGTTAGCATCGAGAGAGCCTATCGGGAAGCTAACGGAACGCTAAGCTAAGCTAACGCTACCTAGGGAGATGGAGCGGAAGAAGAGCAGGTGGCCCACATTCAACGGACAGGCCGATGAGTATGAACTGTGGGAAGAGCGAATGCTCTGTTGCATGCATGGTGTGGGGCTGAAAACCACCATTCTTACCGAGTCCGCGGGACCTTTGACAGCGGAAGAGCAGGCCCTAGACGAGGAGCGGACGCCTACTGCGCATTGGCGCCTTTATTGGACAACACAAGCTTGGGACTGATCTTCAGAGAAACGAAGAACAAAGGTAGAGAGAGTCTACGGGTGTTGCGGGAACATTACATTGGTAAGGGCAGACCCCGGATTGTCCCTCTGTATGTAACATTGACTGGGCTAAAGAAAGCTGATAATGAGACGATAACCGAATACATTATCCGAGCTGAACAAATCATTACGGCTCTCAAAGGGGCGGGAGAAGCACCGAGTGAGGGACTAATGATGGCCATGGTGATGAGGGGGTCACCCGAGAGATATAAGCCATTCACCCTAATGGTGACACATGGCGACAGTGAGTTGACATTGGGACAATTTAAGGCCAAATTGAGAAACTTTGAGGCGGCTGAAGATGTAGCTAATGCTACAGCATCGGACGAGACGTCCGAGAGGGTGATGAAGGCCCACGCAGCGCCTAAGAAAAAGCCAGTGAAACGCTGTGAGGGAGATGATGAACAAACGGTGTGCTGGCGATGCGGTGACAAAGGCCATCGGAAATCGGACTGTTCACGCAGCGTGTGGCGCAGCTTCTGCCGGGTCAAGGGTCACACGGACAAAGTGTGCAAGAAGAAGGACCGCGCTGATGGAGCCAGGTGTGCACGCGAGCAAGGTTGCGGCGGCGGTGGTGGTCACGGAGCAGGTCGAGGTCAGGGACCGGGGAATGCTGCGGAAGAAGAGGACTACATCTTCAGAGTGCAGGCTGGAGAGACCAGCTCAGCAGGACCAGGACGACGGCAACAGTTCAAACCAGGATTGATTCTGGACTGTGGGGCTTCTTCCCACATAGTCAATGATAATAAGAAGTTCAAGAGCTTTGACAGCTCGTTCGAGCCAGAGAAACACTGCATGGAGCTGGCGGACGGTAAGCGCACCTTTGGTGTGGTGCAGGGCAGGGGAGATGCTACGGTATGTCTGCTCGACAGTGAGGGGCGACGGTGTAGAGTGACACTGCGGAACGCACTATATATTCCATCGTACCCCCAAGAGCTCTTCTCTGTGAAGTCTGCGACAGCACACGGAGCCAGTGTGTTCTTCGAAGAGGGCAGAGATGCCCTGGTGTTACCGGATGGTACCAGGTTTGACATTTTTGTACAGGAGAAAATGTACTATTTGCAAACTGAATGTGTTGTTGAAAAGTGCCATGTGAGCCATGATATAGAAACTTGGCATGAGATAATGGGCCACTGCAACTATGACGATATCATAAAGCTACAGGATATCACTGATGGTATGCATATAAAGGGTAAAGTGTGTAAACCTGACAAAGAGTGTGCAGTATGCATAGAAGGGAAGTTTACCCAAAACAGGAACAGGAAACCTACAGACAAAGCCAAGACACCACTGGAGTTGGTAAACACTGATTTAGCCGGTCCTGTGGCAAACGAGTCCATTAATGGTTTCAGGTACATACAATCATTTACAGATGTGTGCACAGGGGCAGTGTGTATTTATTTCTTAAAAACAAAGAGTGACACAGTGCAAGCGACTGAGAAATTTCTGGCAGATGTAGCTCCCTATGGGACAGTGAAATGCATAATGTCGGATAATGGAACTGAGTTTACAGGCAAGGAGTTTCAAACCCTGTTGAGACGGAACAAAATAAGACATGAGACGTCCTGCCCATACTCTCCCCATCAAAATGGCGTTGCAGAGAGAGAAGGACTTACACTATTCGAGATGGCAAGGTGTATGCTAATAGATAGTGGTCTACCAAAGAGCCTCTGGCATTATGCTGTACAGGAGGCAGCCCACACCAGAAACAGATGCTTCAACAAGCACACGGGCACTACACCATACATGGCAATGACAGGAAAAAAGTGCAACATGGCTAGAATGCAAAAGTTCGGAACAGAATGCTATGCTTACCAGCAGGACAAGGGAAAGTTAGATTCTAGATGTGAGAGGGGGCGTTTTTTAGGACACGACAAGAACAGCCCAGCCTACCTAGTCTACTACTCTGACCAAGAGAAAGTACAGAAACACAGACTAGTTAAATTTGTACACATGGCAACTAGTGAAAATGAGACTCAGACACCAGGTCTGCACCCAGAAGACTGGGTAAGAGAGAGAAAGTCTGTTGAGACAGCTGCAACTCAGCCTAGAGTACAGAAAAATGTACAGACTGACGGTACACAGTCAGCACCCGAGGATGATGACGAGGAGCACCCAAGGGTGACGTCACAAGCCTCAGCCAGTGGGAGGTACCTCCAAAGGGAACGCAACCCTCCGAGATACCTGATTGACTATAGTCAGGGCGACAGTGATGACAGCTCACTCACTACTATAGATTATGCATACAGGGCAGTGTGCGGTGTCCCTCTGACCTTTAAAGAGGCCATGGAATCGTCAGAGTCAGAAAAGTGGTCCAGGGCAATGGACGAGGAAATGGAGTCTCTAAGAGACAACAAAACATTCACCCTTACGAAATTGCCAGAGGGCAAGAAAACAGTGGGAGGAAGGTGGGTGTATGCGATAAAGCAGAAATTGGACTACTCAGAAGATGCACCAAAAATGTTAGATGTGAAAAAGTACAGAGAGGTGGTCAGGAGTCTAATATACTTAGCTACATGTACACGTCCAGATTTATGTTTTGTTGTGAACAAGCTATCTCAGCATTTTGCAGAGCCTACTGAAGAGCAATGGGTGACAGTAAAACATGTGTTTCGTTACCTTAAGGGCACCACAGACAAACAGCTCTGTTACAGGAAGAACGACAAGAAGCTTGGCTTACTTACAGGCATATAGTGATGCCGACTGGGCTTCAGATACTGCGGATAGACGCAGCACATCAGGTTACTGTGTGAGCATGAGCAGGGGAAGTGCACTTATCTCTTGGAAAGCCAAGAAACAAGCTACTGTAGCACTTTCTACGTGCGAGGCGGAGTATATGGCTATGGCTTTAGCCATCCAGGAATGTATTTATATTGAACAGTTACTGGGAGGTATTGATTCATATGAATACAAGAGAACAGTGGTTTATGAGGACAACCAGGGGACAATAGCTTTAGCGAAGAACCCGGTGTGTAGGCAACGCCGCAAACATGTGGATATCAAATACCACTTTATAAGGTCTACCATAAGAAAGGAAAGGATGTCATTGGTGTATTGCCCTACAGACGAAATGGTTGCAAATGTAATGACGAAGCCCGCATCCAAGGTAAAACTGAAGACATTTGCTAAGGCAATGTTTGGTGTGTGAAATGTGAGTGGTATGGGTTATACCAAGTTTCTTTTCCTTTTGTTCTATGAATATGAAAAGGTATACAGTAAGCACATGATTCATAAGTGGGAGTGTTGAGATATGACACCAGTGTATTTGTATGACTCTGTGTTACTGTGTACTATTGTTTTGTTTACAGTCAGTGATGACTTTGTTTGTCCACAAGTGGGCGGTGTTGCGCTTGCATGCGCGGATTGATTACTTCGCTGAGACGCTGTTCATTTTCTTTCCCGAAACAACCGAATAAACGGAGGCTGCATTTTTTCCTCCAGCAGAAGTTCGGTAGTCAGTACGATTCTTTATAACGGTTTAATAATCCACTTCATCTGCACAGAGATAGACATATAGTATTAGTCTAGTCTTCTAACAGGGACGTTATGAGAGAAGTTGTATTAGACAACATGCTATTTCCCACCATGAGGGTAAAGAGTAGGCAAATAGATAGGGTCGCTTCGGTGGCCAAGAAAAGGGGTGGCGCCAAGACCCATACAAACTTGTGTCTGTTTGACTGACGGTCATTAAAAGCTTACTTGTTAACCCTGAAAGGTTGGCTAAGAAGTCCATTATTTAACATGTTCCATATCCCACAACATAACCCAAACATCAACACCTCAGTTGCATTGTGGGTAATATGCGAATGAACCCCGGAGCAGAAACACTCTAGTAGAATTCGCCACACTATCAAACAGGCATACAGTTGGGAACGGTGCCCCAGGCAGTGTCATCATGCCCTTGATTCAACTCCTTTGGATAACCATGACCTGGATGAATGAGAACATTCACAGACATCATGCCCTTATTGTTCATCTTTTCTTTTCTTTCTAATACAGTCTAGTATCGGTAAGTCGTTTCTGGCAGACGATTGTGCTTTTGTGAAGAGCAGCACCCAGAATGCATTTCGAAAGATACAGGAAGGAATACATGAAACAGTGAGTCAGGCTTTTAAACGGGCTTTGAAATGTTCAGTGGGGGGAAGAAACAACCCACATTGCCTTTTTGCAAGAAGACATTTGAAATAGGTATAACACAAAGACATCGGTCAGTAATCTGAACACACAAAAAAAAGAAGTAGGTTTTCAATTTTTAGGAGTGCATTTTGACCCTAGATCAAAGCTGGTCCGAGCATATCGATAAAACTGGAGAAAAGAATAATGATTTGACGTGATTCTAGGTGGCGGTATTGCACTTTAAAGATGGATGCCAAGCTCCCTTTTAAAAAAAACTTTATTTAAATCCGATTCAAAACATTACAAAGGGGACATAAACGTATATAAAAAAACGAACATAATAATTATAAACAATACAGCAGGGGACAAGAAAAAGTACATTAACGAATTCGGGGGATGACGCAACCACAGAAACTGCCGCGACCGGGAATCGAACCCGTATCGCTCGTGCCGCGGGACACGTCGTTAACCGCTCGGCCAAAGGGTCAAATTCGCTCGCTAGCGACTAGCGTGTCTACTTATCCATGCACGTTACAATACATATGTTCAAGGCATCGTATATGTTCAAAGCGTTCATGGCTTTTTTGGGTTTTTTTTAACATTTCGCAGAGATTCAAAATAATAGTGAACTTCCATCTTAAGCTGAACAATATGTGGTCTTTTGCTTGACCATCTGCATTTGTCAATGTAAAATGTACCATATAAAATAAAGAGATTTAAAAAAAAATCTCTATCTTTGTTTTTCTTTTCATAACACCACCTATTCTTTCAAACGTATGTTCAAGGTCAAGCCAAAAAAACACGTTTCACACATATACATTCATAAAATAAGTGGGAAATTGTTTCAACGTCATAATCACGAAAAACACATTCACACGACAGGATAGAGAAGCAATTTTTCTCCCCATAAATATTTCATTTGGAACAATCAAGATATTAGGTTTAAGAACAAATCTTTATATATTAAGAGATGGGTTGATAATAAAATTTTACTTGTTAGTCAATTACTGAATGACAATGGTCAGCTTTTCACTTATGAAAAATTTCTCTCTGTATATGGCTTCCCTGTTACACCAAGAGAATATTCTATTGTATTTGATGCAATACCAGATGGAGTTAGACGGTTATTGTTGTCTGCTCCTTAAGGTAAAAGTTGTACTATTCCATGTTTAGCTCCTGATGACATATATATTGGTAACTTGTGTCCTTTACTAAGTGATAAAGCCACTAATCAATGCGTTAGAAATATTATTCAGAGAGACATTTGTTTCTAAACCTGCAGCCGTTTTCACTGGAATAATATTTATAATGACATAGATTGGAGGAACACTTGGATTTTATCATGAAAATATTTTATTACAAATAAGGTACGAGAAGTTACATTTAAACTGCTTCACAGATGTTATCCAGTCAAGTCCCTTCTTGTAAAATACAAGATTAATATTGACACACTCTGTTCCTTTTGTGGCAATGTGGATGAAACCATATGTCATTTATTTTGGGATTGTACCTACTCTCATGTTTTTTGAATTGATCTAAATAATCTCATAAATAACAAAATTGACTCTTCTTGTAAACTGGACATCCAACATGTTTTATTTGGTCTGTCACAAAATTAGGAAATAAGTTCAGAAAAAATGCATATTATCAACCTTCTATTAATATTTGCTAAATTTCATATTCATTGTACCAAATTTGCACACCAGCGTCCAAACATTAGTGTATTCAAAGCACTTCTTTCATCCTATTTAGGATCTTTAAAAGAATGTATGAATCCTAAAGCCAGCAAAACCAGAAGACTATGTGAAGAATATCATTTAACTTAAATCCTGTATCTCGAGCTTTTTTATTTTGTCTTTTCTTTTCTTTTTTTATGGATATGTAAATTTTAATTTTGAAATAATTTATATTTTTGTAACTACTTTTTGTCCTATTGTGATGTAATATTTTCTTGTTTATATTTTTTGTTCAATAAAAAATTTTAAAAAAAACGACAGGATAGAGAAGCGTGGCACCCCCCCCTCCCCGAGTCCCCCCCCTACATTCTGCGTAGCTCCTCCCCTACTCTGCCTCTGATTGGCTAATGCTAACCCTAACTCAACCAACCTAACCGACGGAGCAGCAGGTACTAGCCAATCAGAGGTAGAGTTCCCGGAGGGAGGGCGGGAGGGGGGGAATGACAGACACCCCTTTTCGCTCCTTCTCTCCTACCCGGCATGCATTTCAACGTCGCCATTTTTCTTGTTTTCTTGTTGCACTGTCCGGCCGGGGGAGCCAGCGATCGCGGCGGTGTTGGTAGGACGTCTGACTCCTTCCCTCTGTTTCGCATTACTCCTCATCGGGCGTTTGTCAAAGGCACGCCGAGGTGCGATGGCGCAGTACAAAGGAGCGGCCAGCGAGGCTGGGAGAGCCATGCAGCTGATGAAGAAACGAGAAAAAGAGAGAGAGCATCTTGAGCAGCTGAAGGCCAAGATCGCAGAGGTAACCCCCCCCCCCCAACCTCTTCTTCATCTTCACCACCTAGTTCAACGCGTATATAGGGCTGCTCGGATGTAATGCAGCCCGTCGTAGGCGGCTTGAAGTGAGGATGTGCGAGGACCCCGAGTCGCCGCAGAGCCTGTTGGGGGTGATGAAGGGGGTTATGCATCATGGTATACTTATGCCTGACCTGTGCTGTCAGTGGGGGGGGGGGGGGCTACACTCCTCATACTCGCCCCCCCTACCCTGTGTAACGGGGGCAGTTCTATGCTGTTCTATGCTGGTCAGCCTGCTGCACGCCCGTCACTCTCATCGTTAGCTCTGCGTTGTGTTCTAGTTTGGGTGGGGCCCCAGGTGTTGTGGGGGGCCCTCAGTCTCTCATCATCATCATCATCATCATCATCATCATCATCAAGGAAGGAGGGGGGGGACACACAGGACTCTATTTGGCCCACCTCGCCATTTGTTTTCTGTACGAAATCACAGGAAAGAAAAGGAAACACAATGTTGTTTGTCTCATAGCGTAGCTATAGGACAGACACCTCTCAGCTCTAGAGCCAGCGCGAGCTGCGAACTATAGCAACAACAGCATACCCTAGCAACCAATCAGCCAACTTTCTTAGCAACAGGAGAGCCTAGCTAACACTTATGACCAACGGCCGTTACATTAAACATGACAAAACATCACAAGAAAACAACATAACATTACTGAAATGAAAACACACGTACCCGTACGAAATCACAGGAAAGAAAAGGAATACAATGTTGTCTGTCTCATAACGTAGCTATAGGACAGTCACCTGTTAGCAGACAACAACATTAACCAGCTTGTTAGCTAGCATCACCGGCAACACTTCCCCGACTAACAAAATAATTATACATTTCTGCACAGACAACGTTTTGTTCTGTGTATTGTACATTTAAATGAGTGACGGCAAACACAACTGACATGTCTCACATGTAAATCAGATCACTGCAGAACTATCAGTACTGGCTGACTGCCGTGTTACATGCATACTTGTATGTCCTGAACTCAAGCTGTTTGTCTGGTCTTTTGCAGGACAACATGGTCAAGTCCAACATCGACAAGAAATTTTCCGCCCACTATGATGCTGTGGAGGCAGAGCTTAAATCCAGCACAGTTGGTAAATATACAGATGTTACATATTGACTGTTATATTGCATGTTACACAAGTCGCTACAGGTCTACTAGAGAGGACTGGACAGACGAGAAGGGGACCCAGATAGTTCAACATCTACTACTACTACTTTCGGCTGCTCCCGTTAGCGGTCGCCACAGCGGATCATCCGTTTCCATCTCTTCCTGTCCTCTGCATCTTCCTCTGTCACACCAGCCACCTGCATGTCCTCCCTCACCACATCCATAAACCTCCTCTTTGGCCTTCCTCTTTTCCTCTTCCCTGGCAGCTCCATATTCAGCATCCTTTTCCCAATATACCCAGCATCTCTCCTCCACACATGTCCAAACCATCTCAATCTTGTCTCTCTTGCTTTGTCTCCAAACCGTCCAACCTGAGCGGTCCCTCTAATATACTCGTTCCTAATCCTGTCCTTCTTTGTCACTCCCAATGAAAATCTTAGTATCTTCTACTCTGCCACCTCCAGCTCCACCTCCTGTCTTTTCATCAGTGCCACTGTCTCCAAACCATATAACAGCTGGTCTCACTACCATTTTGTAAACCTTCCCTTTAACTCTTGCTGGTACCCTTCTGTCACAAATCACTCCTGACAGATAGTTCAACATATGTAACTCAAATAAGTCGACATGCTTGCATCCGTGGTAAACTTACCATTGAGCTGACACTGACAGCTGGAATGTTAACACTTGATAGATAGATAGATGGATAGACGAATGGATAGATAGATGCATGAAGAACAAAAATCAAATATCACTATCTAAATAGATATTGATATAGACTGTGAGTAAGTATAGAGAAGTGAATGCATAAAGAACAAATCACATGTCAATATCACTTGTTTAAAACATCTACAGGGGCATTGTCAATCAGTTATTAGTTTAAAGTTTTTGTTTTTCTAACATCTCATCAACGTGAGAACCACGTGATTCCTGTGTGACATGGACACTTGTGTGTCATGATCAGGTCTGGTGACGCTGAATGACATGAAAGCCAAGCAGGAGGCCCTTGTGAAGGAGAGGGAGAAACAGCTGGCCAAGAAGGAGCAGTCCAAGGAACTCCAGCTGTGAGTTAAGCCCCTCTCACCCTCGCCCTTTTTTCTCAAGTAGTTTTGATGAATGCCAGTATGCTAACTTTCACCATTTGATGCTTTAAGAACTCCTAAAGGCCAATGCACATTGGTACTCGTTAAAGTGAGTCGAGAACAAACACCCCTGTTCATTTCAGTATAAAACACCCACACTGGTGGCATCAAGACACGAGTCTTACTTGATAAACTGAATTCTCAGAACACTGTTCTGTTGCCAAGCACGTTCCTTCAGACTCGTATGTTCTGTAGGAAAAAGGGTTTTGCTGGCTTTGCAAAGCAGTGCCAAATATAACGCCGTCCATATTTGATGGGCTTCAGCTGCCACTTCAGTGTGTGCTGTTGGTGGCAATTGACCAGCAGCATTTGATGCTCCGCAATGTTTCTGCAGAGGTGTGTGCTGGCCTTTAGAGATACAACTGTATATATAGATGGGTTTGTTTTTTGGATTCCCCCCCCCTCCTTTTCTGCCCAATTGTACCTGGCCAAATACCCCACTCTTCGGAGCCATCCCAGTCACTGTTCTACCCCCTCTGCCAGGGGAGGGCTGCAGACTACCACATGCCTCCTCCAATATATGTGGAATCGCCAGCCACTTCTTTTCACCTGACACTGAGGAGTTTCCCCAGGGGGACTTGGCACGTGAGAGAATCACGCTATTCCCCCCAGTTCCCCATCCCCCCACGAACAGGTGCCCCGACTGACCAGAGGAGGCACTAGTGCAGATACCAGGACACATACACACATCCGGCTTCCCACCCGCAGACATGGCCAATTATGTCTGTGCCCGACCAAGCTGGGGGTAACACGGGAATTCGAACCGGCGATCCATTTTACCACACCTACTGGATGAGGCTGCTGCAAAGGTGAATTTGCGCCTCCATCTTCCCACACAGGATTACATAAAGGTATGTAATGAAAATATGATCAGATATTGGTATGCTAAGGCAAGCTTTCTGAATGACCCTAAAATACAACAGAAGAAAAGAGCAATTAGCAAACACATGTGCTCTAGAACTGGCAAATATACTTACTAGCTAGTAACGTTAGCATACCAGCTAACATCACAAACACACTCAGGCAGCCTGGAACAGTGGCATCTCATGATTAGTCATCATTTGGGAAGCTTCATTAGCGAGATAAACTTTTTGCTACATTTAGATGTTTTATAGTGGCCATTCTTGATAGTTGTCAGGGAAATAGCTTGCATAGTCCTCTTGAAGATAAGGATAATGTGCTATGCCAGGGGATGGTCAAGTTAATATTCAGGTAAAGTAAGTCATGTATCAATTAAAAATCTTTCATTCTCATCTTTACTCTGAAGCTAAATGTTCATCTTTTTGTACAAAATGTTTTACAATATGGATTATAGAGCGTTGATACAATTCAAAGTGAATTGAGTCAATTCCGGGGATAATGCTCAGGTAACACATAAATGACTACGTTTTAGTGTCTATTATGTGAGTCATTAGTGTTTTTTGAATGCTGTTGGTTGTAATTTGCAACTGGTAGGCCTAATCAGTTTAATGGTATATACATTTTTCTTTAGGTAGAAGTCAATCATCCCAGGGGATAAGTGGCAATGAACCATCAGAGCCTGGCCAGGCTGGCCCATCATTTGCCACATCTGCAGAAGAAGAAGCCACACCAACGCTCAAATGTGTAATGCTGAATGGGAAATACTTCCAGATAGTGAAAGCAGATCCCACATGGAAAGATGGAGGCTGAGTGTCAGCTGTGCACTAACAAAAAGGTCATAATATGTGGCTCTCTTGCAGCGACATCAAATTTTAAAAACCACTTGAAACGAAAAAAAGGATTTCATACAAACAAACTAATCTGAGCATGGTCCAGTGGCACAAAATAAAATTGATTCTCTCGTCACATCCTTTGTCACTAAAGGCATTTACCCACTGGCCACTGTTGAGCATAAAGATTTTATAGACTTGGTACAGGGACTTTGCCAAGGGGCTAAAGCTATGTCCACAAAGACACTTGGGAGAAGAATTGATGAAGACTTTAATAATCCATCCATCCATCCATCCATCCATCCATCCATCCATTATTTTAACTGCTTGTCCTGCTCTCAGGGTCGCAGGGGTGCTGGAGCCTATTCCAGCAGTCATTGGGCGGCAGGCGGGGAGACAGCCTGGACAGGCCGCCAGGCCATCACAGCCCCCCCCACACACACACACACATTCATTCCTAGGGACAATTTAGTACGACCTACATGTCTTTGGACTGTGGGAGGAAACCAGAGCCCCCGGAGGAAACCCACGCAGACACGGGGAGAACATGCAAACTCCACACAGAGGGCGACCCAGGATGACCCACCAAGGTTGGACTACCTCGGGGCTCGAACCCAGGATCTTCTTGCTGTGAGGCGACCACGCTAGCCACTGCACCACCGTGCCACCGACTTATTAATAAAACAGAAAATTTGAAGGAGAGACGTAAGTGCATACAACATGTTTGCACCACTGCAAATATCTGGTCAGTCAGAATCAGAAATACTTTATTCATCCCCGAGGGGAAGTTGGATCCTATTACAGACAATTGTGCTCTAGTAAAGAAAAACCAAGAAGATACACGATAACAAGTAAATATAAATAAATAAATATGAGTAAAACAGAAATAAACAGAAATGGAAGATAAAAAAGAAATAGAAATAAGAATAAAATATGTAAACATAGTATGTGCACCATGCTCCAGCATATAACACCCTATCTATACTATATTACTGCAGCATGAAACAAACACCCGACAGGGTAAAATAAGTCAAAGGACCAGTCTAATGACTACTGACTCCGAGTGGTCAACTATAAAAACAAGTTATATAGTAGTCACTGTACATTGGATACTGTGATAGACTGGTGGCCTGTCCAGGGTGTCTCCCCGCCTGCCGCCCAGTGACTGCTGGGATAGGCTCCAGCATCCCGCGACCCCAGTTGGGATAAGCAGTTTGAATAATGGATGGATGGATGTACATTGGATACAAACAGACATGCTAGAACGTGAATTGGCGGCTCTTGCTTGCAGACATTCTCCCACTCAATTGCATTGCAGAACTACTGGAGGAAATCCATTAGAATATGGACTCACAACTGACACTATTTTGGCTACTGTAACTGACAATGCATCAAACTTCTCAAAAGCATTTCGAGAGTTCAATATCACAGTCTTTTCAGAGGAACAGGATGAGACAGGTGAGCAGCGACAGGATCTTTCATTTGTAATAATAGATCCAGAAGGAGAGGGAGTATCAGAGTGTGCTGTTATTCTACCACCTCACGCCAGGTGTTCCACTCCCATACTGAGTTTGGTTTCAGCCACTGATGCCAAAAAGGCAATTATAGACAAGTCAACTCTCTCCAGGCTAATTATTCATCCATGGCAAAGTGTTCAGCCCAATGGAATGCTTCCGGCAGACCAAAATATATGGAAATACTCAATGATTTGACCAACCAGCAACTGAAGACACCCTGTGTTTGTAGATGGAATTCTCTTCATGACTTTGTCCGCTGACATTTTTTCAGGAGAAGCTTCTTGAGATCATGCCTGCCTTGTAACTCCCACCATTCAAAGAGGTGGCGCTTGGTTTCCTTGAGTAATACTACAGAATCCTTAAGCCCATTGCCATTGCAGTTGACTGCCTTCAAGGTCAGACCTCATGCTACAAAGATATCTGCTAAATGCCCAGTCTTATTGTCTTCTGAAAGAACTAGTGCATCACTGTAGCCTAACTGTTTAGCTCACTCAGTCAGTCAGTGGTCACTTTGACTGACAGAAACCACCCAGCATGCACCTCTGAATTCGCAGTCTCCCACCTCCAAGATATCCTGATTGGCCACTCCAAAACTCTGATGTGGGAGAATTAGATGAGCTCATCTTCTCAATGTAGTGGGGTTAAAATCAGACCCATATTGAGGCTACTAATTTCCTAAAATGTGATGTCAGTTTGTATAGAATGTATTTTTGTATTTTCAAATTACAAATTACTTGTATTTTATTAAATAAATTTTCTCATATCAGTATTTTGTATTTCATTTTGTTATATGTGACTCGACGTTCTCTTGCCAAGAGAGCCGGACTGCACTGCATGTACCAGTATGCATTACATGAGAGTTTCTCATTGGCGAGGTTTAGAAAACGAACATCTCAGCTAATCAACCTTGTAGTTCTAGGTGTCCAGGTAGCGTAGCGGTCTATTCCGTTGCCTACCAACATGGGATCGCCGGGTCGAATCCCCATGTTACCTCCGGCTTGGTCAGGTGTCTCCACAGACACAGTTGGCCGTGTCTGCGGGTGGGGAGTCAGATGTGGGTATTTGTCCTGGTTGCTGCACTAGCACCTCCTCTGGTCGGTCGGGGCGCCCCCTGGATCGGCAGAGAAGAGGTGGAGCAGCGACCGGGATGGCTCAAAAAGAGCAGGGTAATTGGTCAGATACAACTGGGGAGAAAAAGGGGGAAAATTGGAGAAAAAAAAAACTTTGTAGTTCTGCCATCCACTGACCTCAGTGGATGGCAGAAGTATGCCAGTTTGCTATAGCAGGTTACAGCAATACAGATAACGTTGGCAAGTTTTGGACACGTTATAGAGATGCCACCGCTACAATTAATGCATGGAAATAAGGTTAGAAATCAGTAGCAAATATAAATATATCACTTAAGGGAATAAACATGACAAAACAGATGGTTTAAAATGTTATTGCAGAAATACAAACCTCTTAAAAATGATTTTAAATGACCCTGTGATGGACTGGCGGCCTGTCCAGGATGTCTCCCTGCCTGCCGCCCAATGACTGCTGGGATAGGCTCCAGTATCCCCGCAACCCTGAGAGCAGGATAAGCGGTCTGGATAATGGATGATGAGCAAGTATTTGCGCCCATCTCTTGTATGTCCCTTCAGGTTGCAATTTGAAATTTCCAACAGCTGATTAAAGCGAAATACCACGGAAAACAGGTGTCCAAATTAGCTTTGTCTTTTAAATGATCATCCAGAATAAGACTCGTTTGAATATATTTGGGAAAGCAAGGTGGGCTAAAAGGAATGTAATCCACTAAAATGTTTGGTAAAAGCCGTAAATCTAAATGGCTCTTTCAAATGTCAGGAATGGAAATCACACATTGATTTTAACTCGGTGTCATTTCATATTATCAGTTACCTTCCATGCGGCGGAGAACTAGACCAAAAGATTGAACAGTGACATTATAAGTTAAGAACATCCTATTGCCGGGCATCTGAGTAGCATAGTGGTCTATTCCTCTGCGTACCAACACGGGGCTCGCCGGTTCAAATCCCCGTGTTATCTCCGGCTTGGTCGGGAGTCCCTACAGACACAATCGGCCGTGTCAGCGAGTGGGAAGTCTGATGTGGGTATGCGTCCTGGTCACTGCACTAGTGCCTCCTCTGGTCGGTCGGGGCGCCTGTTCGGGAGGGGAGGGGGAACTGGGGGGGATAGCATGATCCTCCCATGCGCTACGACCCCAGGTGAAACTCCTCACTGTCAGGTGAAAAGAAGCGGCTGGTGACTCCACATGTATCAGAGGAGGCATGTGGTAGTCTGCAGCCCTCCCCGGATCGGTAGAGGGGGTGCAGCAGCGACCGGAACAGCTTGGAAGTGCTTTTTGTGTGCAAAAACCTTCAGGCATCTGCTGGGTGTAATTGGGGAGAAAAAGGGGGACGATTCCAAAAAAAAAAAGATCATCCTATTGCCCACCTGTAGCGTGCATGTTTGTGTATGTGTGAACAGTTATATATAATCCTACAACCTTTGGACTGTGTGTCTGTTTTCTTGTTGTCTGTGGTCAGTCGTTTATCATTTATCGATTTCCCTTCATAGAAAGCTTGAGAAGCAGAAGGAGAAGAAGCGAAAGGAGGAACAGAAAAGGAAGATTGCCAGTTTGTCGTTTAATCCTGATGACAATGAAGATGAAGAGGAAAATGAAGAGGAAGAGGATGAAGAAGAGGACTGTGAGTTTAGATGTAAAGGATTGGTGACGTAGTTAAAAATAAACTTAAAGCTCAGCAAGTCACTCTTCCTCTATTCAGAAAGAGCAAGCAAGAAAAGCCACAATGTATTATTTCACCCAATTTTGATTAAATCCAATCTCAAATTGTGTGATAAAACTCTGGGAAAGAGGTAAAATTCAGACAGTTGGTGTTCATATTTTTAGTGGGGTGGAGTGAGCCATGACAGCAAACTTAAGGTTTCCTTCCGTCGGTATAAGCCTTATTAGTTGGCTGTTTCCATCCATCCATCCATCCATTCATTATCTGAACCGCTTATCCTGCTTTCGGGGTCACGGGGATGCTGGAGCCTATCCCAGCAGTCAGTGGTCGGCAGGCGGGGAGACACCCTGGACAGGCCACCAGGCCATCACACAAGGCCGACACACACAGACACACACCCTCATACCTAGGGACAATTTAGTAATGCCGAGCCACCTGACCTACATGTCTTTGGACTGTGGGAGGAAACCGAAGCACGCAGAGGAAACCCACACAGACACAGGGAGAACATGCAAACTCCACACAGAGGACGACCCGGGATGACCCCCAAGGTTGGACTACCCTGGGACTCGAACCCAGGACCGCGCTAACCGCTGCGCCACCGTGCCATGTGGGCTGTTTCATAGTAGCTTAATAGACACTGTACCTCAGGAGTCTTTGTAGGACGGGGTAATTATTTCTTTCTTCGGAAACAGTGTATCTTTTCTTGAATTGTGATAGCTGGAACTGAAGGTCCTAGGATTGAACCCCGGGTTGTCCAACCTTGAGGGTCATCCCAGGTTGTCCTCTGTGTGGAGTTTGCATGTGTCTGCAGTGGGTTTTCTCCGGGTGCGCCGGTTTCCCCCACCATCAAAAAAGACATGCATGTTAGGGTTAATACTCCTGTCTGTGCCCCTGAGCAAGGCGTGGCAAGATGAACTGGAGTTGGTCCCCGGGTGCTGCACGGCAGCTGCCCCTGCTCCTAGCTACATAGCTAGGATGGGTTAAATGCAGAGCGTAATTTCCCTACAGGGATCAGTAGAGGATGTCAAAATCAAAATCAAAAAATAAAAATAAAAATGAAGTTAAAGGGATATAAAAGATATACAGTGTACAGTATACAGGATATACAGTGGGTATAAGAATTCTACACACCCGTATAAAAATGAAACCAAGATAAATTATGTCAGAACTTTTTTCAAAATTACAGCCTATAAAACTAAAGTGAAAAACTTTTTAGGGGAAAAAAAGGAAAAATACTAAACTTCTAATAACCTGGTTGCATAAAGTGTGCACACCCCTAAACCAATATTTTCTTGAAGAACCTTTTGATTTTTATTACAGCACTCAAACTTTCCTTTTTTATTTTTTGGACTTTCCCCCCTTTTCTCCCCAATTGTACTTGGTCAAATACCCCACTCTTCCGAGCCGTGCCAGTCGCTGCTCCATTCCCTCTGCCGATCTGGAGAGGGCTGCAGACTACCACATGCCTCCTCCGATACATGTGGGAGTCGCCAGCCGCTTCTTTTCACCTGACAGTGAGGATTTTCACCAGGGGGACGTAGCACGTCTCCCCCGGTTCCCCCTCCCCCCTGAACAGGCGCCCCGACCGACCAGAGGAGGTGCTAGTGCAGCGACTTGGACACATACCCACGTCCGGCTTCCCACCCGCAGACACGGCCAATTGTGTCTGTAGGGACGCCCGACCAAGCCGGAGGTAACACGGGTATTCGAACCAGTGATCTCCATGTTGGTAGGCAACGTAATAGACCGCCACGCTACCCGGACGCCCTGTAGCACTCGGTCTTTTTGTAAGAGTCAGTCAGCTCGGCACATCTTTACTTGGCAATATTTTCCCACTCTTCCTTGCAAAAACGGTCTAGATCTGTCAAATTGCGAGGGCATCTCCTGTGCACAGCCCTCTTCAGGTCACCCCATAGATTTTCAATTGGATTCAAGTCTGGGCTCTGGCTTGGTCCATTCCAAAACGTTGATCTTGTTTTGATGAAGCCATTCCTTTGTTGATTTGGATGTATGCTTTGGGTCATTGTCTTGCTAAAAGGTGAAATTCCTGTTCATCGTCCTAGCAGATGCCTGAAGGTTTTTGCACAAAAATCGACTGGTATTTGGAGCTATTCATGTGCTGTGTTGTTTTTGTGCCAAACGTGCCTTTTGAAATTATGGCCAAAAATGTCAACCTTGGTCTCATCAGACCACATCACATTTTTCCACATGGTTTTGGCAGACTGGATGTATCTTTTCGCAAAACTTATCCGGGCTTGGATTTTTTTTCGTGTGAAAAGGCTTCCATCTTGCCACCATACCCCATAGCCCAGACATATGAAGAACAAGGGAGATTGTTGTCACATGTAGGGAGCAACCAGTACTTGCCAGACATTCCTCAAGCTCCTTTAATGTTGCCGTAGACCTCTTGGCAGCCTCTCTAACCAGTTTTCTCCTTTTTGTCTTTATCAATTTTGGAGGGATGCCCTGTTCTTGGTAATGTCACTGTTGTGCCATATTTTCTCCACTTGTTGATGATTGTCTTCATTGCGTGTCGTTCCATGGTATCTCTGATGCCTTGGAAATTCTTTTGTACCCCTCTCCTGATCGATACCTTTCAACGATGAGATCCTGTTCATGTTTTGTAAGCTGTTTGTGGACCATGGCTTTGCAGTTGGATGCAACCAAGACAATGTCAGGAAAGTCCTACAGCTCCTCAGCTACAGGAACAGCCGAATGTTATATGGAGTTAATCGCTGTCACTTTAATGATGGTAGGATGTATACTACTATTTAACGTAAGTTTGAATGTGATTGGTTAACTCTGAACACCGGCATGGTGGCGCAGTGGTTAGCATGGTCGCCTCACAGCAAAAAGGTTCTGAGTTTGAGCCCCTGTGGTAGGCCGACCTTGGGGGTCATCCTCTGTGTGGAGTTTGCATGTTCTCCCCGTGTCTATGTGGGTTTCCTCTGGGTGCTCCAGTTTCCTCCCACAGTCCAAACATACGTATGTAGGTCAGGTGAGTCGGCCATACTAAATTGTCCCTAGGAATGAATGTGTGTGTGTGTGTGATGGCCTGGCGGCCCTGTGTGATGGCCTGGCGGACTGTCCAGGGTGTCTTCCTGCCTGCTGCCCAGAGACTGCTGGGATAGGCTCCAGCATCCCCGTGATCCTGAGAGCAGGATAAGCGGTTCGGATAATGGATGGCTGGAACTCTGAACACAGCCACATCTCCAATTATAAAAGAGTGCACACTCATACAACCGGGTTATTGTAGGTTTTGTATTTGTCTTTTTTTTTCTTTTTAAATAAAATATTTGATTGTTTTTCACTTTATTTTTCTAGGGTGCATTTAAAAAAAAGTGGAAAAAGTTCTGACATGATTAATCTTGGTTTCATTTTTTTTTTACATCACAAAAACCTGCCATCTTAAACAGGGATGAATAGACGTTTTATGTCCACTGTATACTTTCATTTAGCCCAGCTATATTGTTTATTCATTTGAATTGTGTGTGGTGTGTGATAACCAAACATGTATACATGTGACTGTATATTCTCTCCACTGTATGAGTTTTGTTTAAACACCATAGCTAAGCGATCTTTTGACACAACTTGATTTTACAGATGCCCCGGTGAAGAAGAAGAAGTTGGGGAAGAACCCAGACGTGGACACCAGCTTCCTCCCTGATAGGGACAGAGAGGTGAGGTCAATGTGGGAATTTTGGAAAGGCTTCCATGCAAACTTTCTGTAACACAGTTAGAGAGAAGAACCCTTGCCATTTGCCCCTTTGCTCTGGATATCGTGTGGGCTAAATGCCAATTAGGCTACGCAACTTTACTTTAGGTCATCTCAGTGGAAGTAAAAACCAGTAAGCGTTGTAGATTTTGTGGCTTACAAAGCAGCGCCCAGACAAGAAACAGCTGCAGCAGGAAACTGAATTTTTTTTTTTTTACACACTGGCCACAGTGTTGATCCCAAAATTTACCTGTCCCTTTGAATACTTTACCTGTCAGTTAGATTATTAAAATACAAGAGGACTTGTGGTTTAAAGTTGGTTACCTTCCAGGGGATCCACAGATAGTTGTTTGATTGCTGATAATATCCTACCCATGTGGAAATTATAATCATGTTAGTGTCAGTACATTTATGCTGTTATTAAAGTTACAGTTCATGTTTTTGGACACAAGGTGTTATGACTTACTCACCACTAGTGATGTTGATACGTGGACACTGACCTGATCAGTGAGTGTCTTGGCTGATACGGGCAGCTCTACGAATGCGTTGGCGTTGTTTTACCACTAGAAGCTCTGTCATAAGTTGACATTTTTATTTAGTTTTTAGCCACAATTTTATGATAAACTTTAGATCCTGGTTGTTTTACCTATATATTTTAACAAGGTAAAAAAAAAAAATTTGTCATCGGACCTTTGGATCTTAAGTTATTAGTACTTTTAAATTGGCTATCAGCCAGACATAGCTTACTTGGCCATCTCGACTGCTGCCAGTTTGACTAAGTTTATTTTTAGCCTGGTGGCTAGGCTAGCTGGTCACGTTTATTGAGGATGTTAAGCTTTTTGCACTTTTATGGACTTTTATGCCAACTTTCTTGCTAATTGCCTGATAACAAAGATAGCCGTGTGTGTGGATTGCCGTCCTACCTTTGCACAGTTGAAGACTAATGTTAGCCAACTACAGGCTCTGAACTCAGGGGGAGGGACAAGTTAATCTTGGACCTGTTATCTGCTGCCACAGCCACAGTACAGGCAAAACACCTCTCCTTCCTGGGCAATCAGAGGGGCACCAGCCCGTCCTGACCCCCAGACTACAGCGTTACCCCAGGACAATGATACCATTAATCCATTGGCTGGAGGTGAAGCAATCAACTCTACAGGGGTCTGTCCCTGGGGGGAGGACATGTGGCTCAGCCCTGGAGCAAAACCTAAGACTGCTCTCGTGTATGCTTGACTCCATCCGTCCCAGAGTCTTGGGTCCAGGTTAAGAACAGTAAACCCCGCCAGGGTAAACACTGCCTCCAGCCGCTCTCAAATTTGGCTTTCTAGCTTGGAAATAAATTTAAAGTTATGGAAAATCTGACCTCCCCAACTCCCTTGGTACATGCTAGACAGCAAAGACTTCCCTCTGCTGACCAGTCCATCACAGCCAGGAGCAGAGTGCTCACCATCAGCTACTGCGCACCATCCCGGATCCTGAAAGAAAACCTCATCCGTTCGACGTAGGTTGTTGAAGGAGGCAGTGTCCAGACACTCTGCCAGCTCTGAACTGGCCACTGGTGGCATCCCCCTTGGTGCTGTGTCCTCTGCACTGGCTGGGAGTCCTCATCCACCAGTGTATGGTGATCAGGTGCACTCTTCTACTGCTCCCATTCCACAGCCACTTTCTGTTCTGATTGTGGGTGATTCTTTCATCAGGGACATCAGGTCCAACAGAGCTGCAATACACTCCTTTCCAGGTGCCAAGGTAAATGACATTCTGGTAGAGCTTCCTAGTTTGCTATCTCAGTATACCACCCTCAAGAAAGTTGTCATTCACGTTGGCACAAATAACATTCCACGAGAGGAGTCGGAGCTTTTAAAATCTGATTTTATGTGCCTTTTTAACATTTTAAAGCTAAGTAAGAAGGACGGGTTTTTTTTTTAAAAAAAAATCTGAGCCCCACTTCCTGCTTTTGGCTGTGGCGTTAGTCATTTTAACAGACTTTTGCAGCTTCACACCTGACTTCAGTTGCAGTGCTGTCGTTTACAATTTGGTTTTATTGACAATTTTGATCTGTTCAGGGAACATTTATATTTTTAAACATGATGGACTCCATCCAGATCAAGCAGACTCACAAATGCTAGCTGCAAACGGTTTTTATTCCATTGTCTCAAACTCTTGGTGTCTGTGCTATGGACAACAACATTCGGCACCTGCACACAGATGCGGACAGTTGTCACTACCTGACATCCACAGGGGCAGAGTGCTTTCAATTTTTGTTCTGCGGTAAACTACACCTATTCAAGTCCTTTGGTGGGTCTGATCCATCATGCTAATGGTGGATCACTCTGCCATACTAATTCCTGAAATAATAAACCATAGACACAGACCCTGTAAATTCCCTATAACATACAGGGATCTAAACAATTCATTACCAGTTTGGACTTCAATTATCAGTCCCCCACAAAGCCATGCACCTCGGACAATAAAAATGGCTTTATTAAACGTCAGGGCACTAATGAATAAGTCATTTTCAGCTAATGATCTTATATAAGTACCCATAACCTAGACATAACCTTACTGACTGAGACCTGGCTGGATAGAAATGGCGCAGTCACGCTCATTGAGACTGCACCTCCTGGCTTTAAATTCATCTATACCACCAGATCTGATCAGAGAAGTGGTGGAATAGCTGCTGTTTTCTGTGATTCCGACAGCTGCAAGGAAATCCCCCTCGGGAAATTCACATCTTTTTAATACTTTGCTTTTTCTAATGCTACGATTTTAGTAATTACTGTCTATCGGCCACCAAAATCTAAATATGGCTTTCTTGATGAATTTTTTGAGTCACTGTCCAAGGTTTCCACTGATAATGATTGTTTCATCATCTTAGGTGATTTTAATGTTCATGTTGACAATCAAACAGACTCCGATGCTAGAACCCTTATTAGCTTACCGGAGGCATTTGCCCTCACTGAGCGTGTTTCTGGACCCGCCCACAATAACGGGCACACTCTGGACTTAGTCATATCAAAAGGACTTAATGTTACTGTACCCTGTGTCGTGGATGTTACTATTTCAGATCATTGTTGCATATTTTTTTGATGTGTCTGCTTTTCCTGTACAACGGACGAGCCCTCGAATAATCAAAAAACGCTTCATTGACAATAATACAATTGAAACCTTTAAGAACACTAAATGAGTTGGCAAGTTGAACAAGTTCAACTCAAAAATATGAAATATCTTTGACAACATTGCATCTGTTAAAACTAAAAACAGAAAAACAAAAGGCCCCCTGGAGAAATGGAGTGGTCACTAGGCAGCTTAAGAGAGAGTGTCACCAGCCAGAACGACAGTGGAGAAGGACTAAACTTCAGGTTCACCATAAAATCTACAAGGATAGACTGAATAACTACAATAAAGAAATTAAACAGGCCAGTCTTTCTTCTCTAAAATCATTAATGAAAATATTTAACAATAGTGAAGTGCTCTTCTCTACTGTTGATCGACTTATTAATTTTACATCTCCAGCCCCATCAGAGATGATGTCCACTGAAAAATGTGATCAATTCGCTAAATTTTTCAATAACAAAAGTATTGCCATTAGACAGAACATTAGTGCATCAAGATCCAGAAATGAATCTACCCTCCAGTTCTGCAAAAATATATCATTGGCACCATGTCTCACTTTGACCCTCGAGACCTTAAAAAGATGGACAATATTGTTGGGCAGCTCAGGTCCTCCACCTGCTGCTTGGATCCTCTCCCTACCACATTTTTTAGAACTGTTTTTAATTGCTAAGGACCTGAGGTGTTAGAAATTATTAACTGCTCTCTTCAGTCAGGTATATTTCCTGCAGCACTTAAAACAGCGTAAATTAAACCACCAAACAGTTTATTCTCAGCCTAATACATATTTAACACCAAACAACCTTCTAGCCATTTATCAGTCAGGTTTTCGATCTCACCATAGCACAGAAACAGCACTTACCAAAGTTGTGAACAATCTGCATATGAACACAGATTCTAATAAATTATCAGTTCTTGTGCTCCTGAATCTCAGTACCACCTTTAACACTGTTGATCATGAAACTTAGTAGAGAGATTAGAAAAGTGGGTCAGCCTATCTGACCCGGTTCTGAACTGGTTTAGACCCTGCCTACAACAGGCAGTTCTTTGTGTCCGTTGGAGACTTTGCCTCGAACAAAGTAGGTATTATGTGTGGGGTACACCAAGGTTCGATTCTTGGACCATTACTATTTAATCTCTACATGCTCTGCACATTATATAGAAACACAAAATAAATTATCATAATTATGCCAATGATTCACAACTCTACATATCCCTATCTCCTGATGACCTAGATCCCATACATTCCCTAACTCAGTGTATTGACTATATTAATCTATGGACATCAGAGAACTTTTTACAATTGAACAAAGACAAAACAGAAATACTCGCTTTTGGCGCAAAGACTCAGAGACAGAATTGCAGCTCATCTCCTCTCCCTGTCTCTGGAGTGCAAAAGCGAAGCTAGAAATCTGGGTGTAATCATAGATGGCAGCCTAAAATTTAAGAGCCAAATCAATCATCTCACAAGGTCAGCCTTCTACCATCTTAAAAAATTTCAAAACTAGCGGGCTTTCTATCCAAATCAGACTGTGAGAAATTAATCCATACATTTATAACAAGTAGACTAGACTATTGTAATGGACTATTCACTGGCCTCCCAAAATCAGTTGTGCAGCAGCTGCAGTTAATTCAGAATGCAGCAGCACGTGTTCTCACTGGAACTAAAAAGTTTGAACACATTACACCTGTTTATAGAATCCTGCTTTGGTTCCCCATCAAAACTAGAATCGATTTTAAAATTCTGTTACTTGTATACAAAGCTCTGAATGGCCTTGCACCACACTATATAAAAGACATATGCTAATTACATACAAACCAGCAAGAACTCTCAGGTCCTATGACAGTGGTCTTTTAACCATCCCTCGTACCAACTCTAAAGCAGGGGAAGCTGCCTTTTGTATTTACGTCCCAAGTAGATGGAACAACCTATCTGAGGACCTGAGAGAGGCCCCCCACACTGGACACTTTTAAAAGTAGGTTAAAAGCCTTACTTTTCACAACAGCCTATGGCTAAGTTCTTAATGTGTGTGTGTGTGTGTGTGTGTGTGTGTGTGTGTGTGTGTGTGTGTGTGTGTGTGTGTGTGTGTGTGTGTGTGTGTGTGTGTGTGTGTGTGTGTTTTATATTTTGACATTTGTCTATTCTGTTCCAATTCCTGTGTAACTGCGCCCGTGTAAGGCCTGGTAATGTGCATATTTATTTTCTACATTTGCACTTTTAATATTGTTTTCAGTTATATTGTCACTTTGTGATATTGGGCTATACAAATAAAATTGACCTGACTTGACTTAACTTTATGTAAAGCACATTGTGTTGCCTGTGTATGAAATGTGCTATATAAATAAAAGTTTGTTGTTGTCGTTGTCGTCTTGTTGAGAGATCTGGCTGCTTGTGGCAGCGAGTTGACAGCCAGTCACAGACAAACAAACAGCAGCAAATGAGGTCTGTTAACAAAAAACATTTTAAGCAACAACACAACACCTCAAAAAAGTATTTAACCATCCACAACCAAATACATTTATCTGTATTATCTGTATTTATTATTGTCTTAATGATTATCTGTACTTTATTATCCATGCTCGTTCTCTTTACATAACAATAGCATATCTTGGAGCTTTTATTACTGCTCTTCAAAAAACAAAATAGTTCCAGTATATTACATCAGTCTGCGAGTAGAAGAACATCACTGCCAGTCAGTATGTCACACCACCTTCTGTCAAAAAACTTAAATGTTGGGCATCCGGGTAGCTTGGTGTCACTTTCAGGTTAGGTCCCTGTAACTGCCCTGCAATTCTCTTAGACTGACTATTACTGATAGTTTTATCTGCATTAATCTGGATGCCTTTTTGTATTTAGGAGGAGGAGAACCGTCTCAGAGAGGAGCTCAGACAGGAGTGGGAGCGCAAGCAGGAGAAGATCAAGGGTGAGCCCTGAGATTACACAAACACATGGATGCACAAACAAATGCACTTTCTTGAGTGTACATGGGAAAGGCATTTTTACCATAATTCAATCCATCCATTATCCAAACCGCTTATCCTGCTCTCAGGGTTGTGGGGATGCTGAAGCCTATCCCAACAGTCACTGGGGGCTAACGGGTCAGACCCTTTAGTTGACTGGTTCGCACAGTCACCCCTGGTGCAGGCGACCCGGGTTCGCATCCCGGCTGCGGCGATTCTTGGCTGCCCCCTGAATTCGCTACATTGGTGTCAGAAGTGGGATGGTAAGACCGTGAGGCCATCGGAAACTCGTGCACCCAGAGGCATGAGGGAGCTGATATGCTCAAGTGCAGGGATGTGCTTCAAAAAGGACAGGGGTAGTGTAACGACCATGGATGACTAGACTTGTTAGCCCTTGGCTAACGGGTCGGACCCTTTAGTTTATAGGTTAGAGCAGTTGCCTGTGGTGCAGGTGACCCGGGTTCGCTTCCGGCTACGGCGGATCCCCGGCTGCATTTGCTTCATTTTTGAGTCACTAAAATTCTTGAAACCTGTAATCGGGAACAAACCAATGTCCCCACTGTGGACGAATTTACACATCAGTTTCATAAACATTATAAACCCATTTTGATGGTCGTAACATGTCTTTCTTCTCAGGTGAGGAGATCGAGATCACTTTCAGCTACTGGGACGGATCTGGACATCGTAAGACTGTGAAGGTAACAGGATATTCTGTAAGCTGGGCCCACCAATGTGGATCACCCAGAGTTACTGAATACGACAATTAAGAATGAAAAATTAATTCTAAAGTTATACAATTATTTCAGTGCTGCTTTGACATACATGTCATGTTACAGCAGGTAAAGCATTTATGTTGTCCTTTTAAGAATATAATGGCTTCTACATTGTTCAGCAGGAAGCTCTAAATTCTTGCCTTTTATGGAGTCATGGTAAAGTGTATGGGAAGTCAACTATTTACATTCCCTTCATTCTCTTCATGAAGCTCAACTAAGTGGTTGCGGTCTGTATGTCTTTTCATGTCTTTCCCTCACAGATGAGGAAAGGAAATACTATCCAGAGCTTCCTCCAGAGGGCGCTGGAAGTCCTCAGAAAGGACTTCAGCGAGCTCAGGTAAGAAAATTAGGCGAGAACGAATCAGAGAATGCGTCGGTGATGATGGCCAGTCAGATTTTTGCTCGTATAGCTTACATCACGTTATGATTCCGTTACACCTCGACAGTAAAGGACAAAACAAGGGTCATGCCTGCTCCAGTTGAACGTCTCGACCAAATTTGATCAGCTGGGCTCCTTCAGTCATTCTCTTTGTTTTATTACTCCTCCCATTCATTCCATTTCATTCCACCACCTCTTGTCTCCTCAGTCTTTCTACTGCTGTTAGAAGAGGAGAGACTAGTTTGTGTATGCATTCATTTTGTAGGATGCACAGTTTTTCTATTGTCTACAGATTTTGTTTGTGAGAAAAAAGCAAAGGAAATTGTCAATGGTCTGTTTTTATTTACATTATTCAGTCCCTCCAGGATTTAGCAGGCTTTTTTGGGTGGGATTGTTGCGACCTAAAATGCCTGATTTCGTGGCAGCTTTTCTGACAAATTGCAATGCATGTTGCAATATTTTTAGCCTTTTTGTTTTTGCAATGAAATTGCGGGAGCAAGTGAAATTTGCACAAATAGTTGCGAATTTCCTTTTTTCTTTTTTCGAAAGTTCGTTAAAAATCGAAGGTAACTTGTTCCAGTGAGAATAAAACCGCACTGTTCTGAGGGTTATAAGTAACCTTACCAAAAAAGGCTCAGGGTTAGAAAAATTCTAACAAAATATACTTTATTTGTAAGTGAAGAAGTGTACCTGGGGGAGGGGGGGGGGTATTACACAAAGCAGCAAACAGGCTTAAAAGTTACAGTGCACAGAACCTCGCCGTTAATCATGCATGATGAATCTAACTCACCTTTCTTCTCGCGTTTGCAGTAGAGCCAGATGCAACAGCCTCTGTCATTGTGATTTGTCTTGTCTGTTGTCCACATGTTTCAGCCATTCTCCGGGTGTGTTTTGCGGTAGAAAAGTGCTTGTCAGTCGATAATCTTCATTTGTGTTCCACCACAACATTGCACGTGGTGCAAAACTGTTTACCCCCGCTTTCGTGCAGAACATCAGGGAGTTGCCTTGCACGGACTTTGGCAGTAATTTTAGTTGGTAAACGTGAGACGTTCGTGGTGCGCGTGTCTGCATCTTCACAACCAGAAGTGAGTTTGGTGACGTATGGCTCAATGGTTTGCGCGGGGGACTGCTATGATTGGTGAAACTCGCGGGACACTACGATGATTGGTCAAATTTGCCGAAAAGTTGCAGTGATTGGACAAAATTGCAGGGTCTCACAGAATTCACGGGGATTGCTGAATTTGCGTTAATTGTTGTGATTGCACAATCCTGGCGGCACTGGTTAATAACTGCAATGCCCAGTCTTTTGTATGGAAATGAACAAATTTTTATGCCGAAACTTGAAGAGGTCATACCAGTGAAATTCAGTGGCTGCCAAATTGTGAAACTACTGCGTTTGCCAGAAGGTAGCTACTCATAAATAATGATCTCAGACAGGTTTCTTTGAAGCTTTTCTACACAGTGT
This sequence comes from Lampris incognitus, assembly GCF_029633865.1. Classification (NCBI taxonomy): domain Eukaryota; kingdom Metazoa; phylum Chordata; class Actinopteri; order Lampriformes; family Lampridae; genus Lampris; species Lampris incognitus. Next base: position 47,561,166 of record NC_079212.1, on the reverse strand, counting down.
GTCTCAGGGAAAGAGAAATGACATGTTGGCACCTTTCCAACACTCAGCTCAGATCTCCGTCAAAACAGTCAGCAGAGCATCACCTTATTCTGGCAGATGCATCTGGATTTTGTCTAGGTTTTGTCACGCTTGACTTCTACAGAGATTGGCGTTATGTCACTATTGCCGCAAGGTTTTCTTTTTAAGCAATATATTTTAGACCCCCCCCCACACAATAATAGATACAATACAGTCAATACAAACAGCATCAACCCCCCCCCCCCAAAAAAATGTCAATAATGAAAAAAAAATGAAAATTTACAAGTACAAGAGATGGACATACTAACAGGCTAATGCATGCAGAATATTATTCTCTTACATAATGGTGCAGTGTAGTTAGCCCTTTTGTAGCTTAGCCAAACTTAGAGTAGTTTACAGAACTAAACAAAAGCCCCAGGCACCCACCAGGGCCAGCAAACACCTAGGACCACCCGGACTGAAAGAGGCAGAGAGCGCTACCACCCCCAAAAGCCCAACCCCATAGACACTCACAGGGATGAACCCAGTCCCATCCGCACAGATGCCCCCAAAACCTGGCCCCAGAGAACAGCAGCGCCCCCACCCCCACCCCCCAACAACCCGAGCCATCCCAAGCACAGCCAGCAGCCCCAGGGAGCACCTAAGGCCTCTGCAGAGCACTTCAGTGTAGCTTCAAGTCTGACCATGGACATCATAATTAAGAGAACTTCTATTTTGTATAAAGGTTAAAAAGCCTCCCCAGCAATTATCAAAAAGTAAAGGTGTTTTTTCTTAAGATTAAACAATCTTTTCTGAAGGTAAGTATGATGAAAGCTCTTTAAGCCACGAAGATACACTAGGGGTCTCCTCACTTCTCCAGCAAGTGGCTATACATTTATTAGCTGCAATTACGGTGCCACAAGGTTTTAGATTTACTTCTCACCTCTTCCCTGTGGTTGGGCAGGTCCGCTGGCGTAGAGCAACTGATGTACATCAAAGAGGATCTGATAATCCCCCATGTGAGTGCCCGGTCCCAGACGACACACCCACGAAAGCCAGTGTCTGTTACAGATGTGTTATTGTTTCCCCCATTTCACATTTGAAACACTTGTCAACACATAATTTTTCTTCTGTTCTGACCATATACGTACAACTGATTTAGTGCTGTTGAGCTACTATATAGCAGGGCTTTTATACGTACTATTATCATCTTCCCTGTCAAACAGTTGTGTTCAAACCATATCAAACCAGATATGATAAAATGTATCAAATGTATGATAAGATATAATAAAATGTATAACTTTATGATAAGATGATAAAATGTATCAAATTTATGATGAAATGTATAATTTTATGATAAGATAACACATGATACAATGTATCAAACCAGATGTAATGCTTTCACTGATTTTTACAAGTTTACGACACTGCACAACAATTCAATGAATAGCAAAAAAAAAACACACAAAGTAAGAAAAGGGGAATTTTTCATCACATATGTGACTTCATCTAGAAAAACAGCTCAGTACAATTAGGTAGGGCCCTTCAGAAGTAGTTGTTTCCACGATTAAACCCTCTGGTTAATCTCTTTATCTCGTTCAGCACCACAGCTTTTATGATTTCATTGTGACGAAAGCCAGAGGCAAATCAGGTGAGTTAAAAAAATGAATAACTGTCCAAAACATGCACTATGCCCTCAGGGGGGGTGTTGTGTTTGTTATTACACCCAATATTATTTTTTCGAGATTGATTTTAAATATTAAACTCATTATATTCTATCGCATAAGCTTGTGGTCATTGTCTTCAACTTTTAACTTTGCACATTCCCCACTGTCCACAGGTCCTCTCTTTAGCTTTGACGTCCACGATGACGTTCGACTGGTGAACGATGCCACCGTGGAGAAAGACGAGGTGAGAACGTACTGTGATGGCTATGGTGATGCCTCATCTGTTTAAAAGAGGAACTGTGTGGGCTGTCCGGGTGGCGTAGCGGTCTATTCCATTGCCTACCAACACCAGGATCGCCGGTTCGAATCCCTGTGTTACCTCCGGCTTGGTGGGGCGTCCCTACAGACATAACTGGCTGTGTCTGCGGGTGGGAAGCCGAATATGGGTATGTGTCCTGGTCGCTGCACTAGTGTCTCCTCTGGTCAGTCGGGGCGCCTGTTTGGGGGGGGGATAGCGTGATCCTCCCATGCGCTACGCCCCCCTGGTGAAACTCCTCACTGTCAGGTGAAAAGAAGCGGCTGGTGACTCCACATGTATGGGAGGAGGCATGTGGTAGTCTACAGCCCTCCCTGGATCGGCAGAGGGGGTGGAGCAGCGACCGGGACGGCTCAGAGAACGGAGTGATTGGCCAAGTACAATTGGGGAGAAAAGGGAGGGGGGTAAATAAATAAATAAAAGAGGAACCGTAGCATGTTTGTGCCTTCAAAAGTGTTTTTATTGAGTTTATTTTTTGAAAAAAAAATTTTTTTTTACCTCCTGCAAGTCTCATGCAGGGAAAGTGGTGCTAAGGAGCTGGTACGAGAAGAACAAACACATCTTCCCAGCCAGTCGCTGGGAGCCATATGATCCTGAGAAGAAATGGGACAAATACACGGTAAGAAGTGGTTTGTCACATGTCTCTAAACCCGGTGAAGGAGGGAAAAAAATAAGGGTTTTATTCTCTACGCTTGGTGGAATGGCAATACTTCCTCTTTCAGCAAATTAATACTTTTACCAGCAGCTGGCCCAGTGTTCATATGTGTAAAATAACTAGTGTGCAGAGATAGTTTGGGGTGAGATCACTTTCAAAGGAAAACATTTTTCCGAAGTCAGTTTTCCTCAGATGTTAAATGCCTGTTTGCCATGAAGGATCCGTTCTTCCATCTGAAATGATTGCGTGATCGGAGGCTATATGAGTGGTCAGAGGGATGAATAAATAGCCAAATAAAAACAGTGTGAAAGTGTCCTGGTAAATTTAAGAATTGCAGACAGAGGGCGTCCGGGTAGCGTAGCGGTCTATTCTGTTGCCTACCAACACGGGGCTCAGCGGAGTCCCCGTGTTACCTCCGGCTTGGTCAGGTGTCCCTTCAGACACAATTGGTCGTGTCTGCAGGTGGGAAGCCAGATGTGGGTATGCGTCCTGGTCACTGCACTAGCGCCTCCTCTGGTCGGTCGGGGTGCCAGCTCAGGGGGGGACTGGGTGGGAATAGCGTGATCCTCCCACGCGCTACGTCCCCCTGGCAAAACTCCTCACTGCCGGGTGAAAAGAAGTGGCTGGTGACTCCACATGTATGGGAGGAGGCATGTGGTAGTCTGCAGCCCTCCCCGGATCGGGAGAGGGGGTGGCGCAGCGACCGGGACGGCTCGGAAGATTGGGGTAATTGGCCAAATACAATTGTGGAGAAAAAAGAATTGCAGACAGAAATCCACCGTGTCTTTTCCTCACAGTTATTACAGGTGTCTGAAATTCAGATTTGACCAGAAATGTAAAGTGCTTTGAGTGGCTGTTGCAGCTAGAAAAGCACTATATAAAATCCAACTTGATTGATTGATTGATTGATTGATTGATTGATTGATTGATTGATTGATTGATTGATTGATTACCTGACCTCATGTGCCTCTGCATGGTCTCAGTAAAAGATGGAGAACAAAAGCAACTCCAGTCAATTTGTCCAATTTGCCAGAGGGGGTCAGGATTCATTCTCACAAATCGTTGTCTGTTGTTTCTGTGTGCTTCCTGATATGTGCTCCTTTGTCTTTTGTGGTAAGTGTTTAGTTGTGGCATGCGAGTCAAAAGTATGACTCATGCCTCTTTTCCACTACATGGTCCTGGCTCAACTCCACTCAGCTTTTTTGTTTTCCATTACTGGAAAGTTCCGGCATTTTGGTAACCGTTAACACTTTTCTGGTACCACCTTTGTCGAGGTTCCAAAAAAACTGAAGCAGGTACCAACATTATTCTGGTATTCCAAAATTCCAATATTTGGAATTCCAAAATTCTGGTACCAAAATTATTGGAGCAGGTACAAAAAAAAGTACAGACCAGCTACACTGAGGGGGAAGTGTTAACGCTAATGGAAAACGACACTCTGCCAGTCGAGTCGAGTCAAGCTGAGCCGGTACCATGTGGTGGAAAAGTATTTCAGAGCAAGGGAGGCAAGACTGGACATGTGTGGAGGAGAGATGCTGGGTATATTGGGAGAAGGATGCTGAATATGGAGCTCTCAGGGAAGAGGAGAAGAGGAAGGCCATAGAGGAGGTTTATGGATGTGGTGAGGTTAGGACATGCAGGTGGCTGGTGTGACAGAGGAAGATGCAGAGGACAGGAAGAGAGTAGTAGTAGTAGTAGTAGTAGTAGTAGTAGTAGTAGATGAGAGTCAAAAGTATGCTGTGACTTATCAGTTGGGGGTCTGCTTGTAGATGTGGATCCAGGTGGGATCTCGGCCAAAACTGGGCACTACAGTTGTAAAAGTCACAGATTATGCTATTCACAAGACTCGGCGTTTTCAGTTTTTATTTTTCAAAAGAAAATCCGGGAATTTATCGGTGTTTATTTTTCGGTGAAAATAATCCGTGGAAACATAAAATCCGGGTGAAAATCAGTTTAAACCAGTCTGCTTCTTTAAAAAAAAAAATCCGGGTATTTTTCAGTGAAAATCTGTAAAGACCGAAAACGCTGAGCCTTGGCTACTCAGCACCGGCCGTAGCATTATATTTTGTGTTATCCAGTCAGCATGGCCCAACTGGATCTGCTGCTGTTTAACCAGTGAAGAAGCACATGGTCCAGCTAGCCCAGTAGCTTTGCAGAGCATTTAGCATGTATATTACTACTGCAATGAAGAATTGAAACTTTGAGCTGTCAGAAATAATTTGGGTAACACTTTACTATGGGGAACATATTCTAAGTAAAAAAACTTAATTACTAGTGAATTAGTAATGATCAAGATGTCACTTTAGTATGGGGAACATATTCTAAGTAACAAAAACTTAATTTAGAGTAATTTAACACTATGAACACTTGTAGTGTTGTGTTTTGTTATGTAAGAACAGACCATATTCATGACGTGTTAGTAAGGGAGAATAACTCTTCTTGTGGTACTACCACCTTATAAAGTCCATACTAAGCAAAGCATATTGAGATGGTACTACTAATAAGCAATAATTCTGAGGTTATAGAGGGAAAACTCATAGTTAATGGTTTACTGGTTGTATAATAAGGCCATGCAGAATACGGCATTAATGTGTGCTTAATAAAGACCGATGAAGAGCCAATATGTTGCTAATTTGCATGCTAATACGCACCTAATTAATGGTGTATATGTTCCCCATACTAAAGTGTTACCATAATTTGTACATCAGCAAAAATAAAACAAGGGGGAAAAAAACCCCTCAAAATAACTATGGTCCACTTAAGGTAGGTAAAAACATCAGAAATGTGACTCCCCGGTGCGCAGGCTCGTCCGTCGTAAACCTCATAGCTTATTTTTAAAAAAGCGTGTGTTGACGCTAACAGCAGTTCTTGCATCAGCATGCTCTCCCCGCGCCTCCTCCCGTTGTCGTAACGGGGTAATAAATAAAAGCTCTGTAGGGCTTCCAACACTCAGGAGCAGCTCAGAACTTTCACTTTGTTTTGTTGTGCTTTGTTTTTTTCTCCAGATCCGGTGAGAGGGTGGTCTCCTCCAACGTCCAGCGTCCGTGATATAAACTTGTTTTCCTACTGTATTTTCATAACAGATTTAAGTTTTTTTTTGTTTTTATTTCTTTATGACCCGAGAAACTATTTGGTTTTATTTTGATATTTAAATGCAAGTTGTCCAGGATTTAGACCTGACTCGGTGTTTCCCTGTGAAACCGAACCACGGTCACATGTACATAGCTCATACACCATGCTGTAGCACCTCTGTTGAATAAAATGCAACTGGCTTTAACTTGTTGAAGGGGGAAAAAAATGTCATGTCTGTGTGAAGAGTAAAGCCTTGAGTGGTTTCCAGCACTTCGTTGTGCGTTCCCCTCTGTGCTGTGGATGTGGCCTACATGCCTCCGGTTCCAGCCAAGCCGACTCGCAGCCAAACGGGCCACGGTCTGCTCCGACCGGAGCCGTGACGGTTAAAGCACGCTCCGTGAGCTTGCTTGCTTTGGTGTTGTGCGAATCTACACCCGTAGCCCGAAGACACCACTCCCCTTTGCATGTTCCTCTCCTCCCTGCCGCCCATTCCCATGCAGCTTTTCTGAGCAGGTTAAAGCTCCTAAAGTTCTTCAGGGTGTTCTCGGGGAGAGGTCAGTACATCACTCAGCGCTAAGAGCAGCTACTTCAGACTGTTTTAGCTTGTGTGTGTGTGTGTGTGTGTGTGTGTGTGTGTGTGTGTGTGTGTGTGTGTGTGTGTGTGTGTGTGTGTGTGTGTGTGTTTCTGAGCTTTTGTTGTTGGTGTAGCCTGGGCTGAGTGTCATGTTGACTGTGGCAGCATGCAGAAGGCAGCAGTTTTCTTCTTCCAGCTGCTGATCTTGAGGCGGCTGCTGCGGGCGCAGGAGGATCCTGTCGGTGCGGGCGTCAACTCGCCTCAGGACTGCAGTCTGGAGTGTATCAGAGGGGTAAGCTGGTTGACCGGAGTCGACCCTTTGCTCTTTGTGTCACCGAGGTTATCAGTCACTTTGAGATGAAGGAGAGAACGTCCCCGTCCTTGAAAAGCTTTTGTGTCTGTTTGAATTTGCGTGTCCTTTTCTGGTGTCCTGCGGCCTTGAGAAGACTCTCGTCCGGGAAGCCAGAAATGAGACACTCCTCGCCGCTTTTGCTGTACGTGTGCTCTCCTGAGTGGAAGACATTTGACCTGTTTAGACCTTCAAGCGGTCTTAGATCTCGCTCGAAGGCCGTTGAGTGAAAGCTGATCAGGGATGTGGATCAGACATCCTCCGTGCTCGCAGCTGCTAGGGGTACGCACGTTACTGACGTCGTGCCCAGGTTACGGTTCGGATGAGGTAAGTCGATATATATATATACTTGACGTGCGGACCTAAATCTTCCTCGGTTCCATGACGTCAGATTTCGGAACTGCACAAAAAAACAAAAAGGCAGATGACCGAAAACGCAGCTGTTGTTCTTCAGCCTAAGAAAAGCGTTGATGTGTCCTGTTAACTGGAAAAACCACTCCGCATCGCTGCAAGCACAGGACGAGCTGGGCTCGAGCCCTGCTCTATGACGTCACACCTCTATAGGGAATGACGCTGACAAGGGAATGGCGATCTTTCAGTTTCTTGGCCTGGACTCCATGCTGTAGTATCACGCTGGATGTTAAACTTCAGAAACTTTGGCTTCCGGTCTGTTCCGTTGTCTGCTAACACGAGGATCCAGGTTCGAATCCTCGTGTTACCTCCGGCTTGCTCGAGCGTCCCTGCAGACACAATTGGGTGTGTCTGCGGGTGGGGAGCCGGATGTGGGTGTGTGTCCTGGTCGCTGCACTAGCGCCTCCTCTGGTCGGTCGGGGCGCCTGTTGGGAGGGGGGGGATTGCGTGGTCCTCCCACGCGCTACGTCCCCCTGGCGAAACTCCTCACTGTCAGGTGAAAAGAAGCGGCTGGCGACTCCACATGTGTGGGAGGAGGCGTGTGGTAGTCTGCAGCCCTCCCCGGTTCAGCAGAGGGGGCGGAGCAGCGACCGGGACGGCTCGGAAGAGTGGGGTAATTGGCCGGGTACAATTGGGGAGAAAAAAGGGGGGCAACCCCCCCCCCAAAAATAATATAAAAACTTTGGTAACACTTTAGTATGGGGAACATATTCTAAGTAAAAAAAACTTAATTACTAGTGAATTAGTAATGATCAAGATGTCACTTTAGTATGGGGAACATATTCTAAGTAAAAAAACTTAATTACTAGTGAATTAGTAATGATTAAGATGTCACTTTAGTATGGGGAACATATTCTAAGTAACAAAAACTTAATTTAGAGTAATGTAACACTATGAACACTTGTAGTGTTGTGTTTTGTTATGTAAGAACAGACCATATTCATGACGTGTTAGTAAGGGAGAATAACTCTTCTTGTGGTACTACCACCTTATAAAGTCCATACTAAGCAAAGCATATTGAGATGGTACTACTAATAAGCAATAATTCTGAGGTTATAGAGGGAAAACTCATAGTTAATGGTTTACTGGTTGTATAATAAGGCCATGCAGAATACGGCATTAATGTGTGCTTAATAAAGACCGATGAAGAGCCAATATGTTGCTAATTTGCATGCTAATACGCACCTAATTAATGGTGTATATGTTCCCCATACTAAAGTGTTACCATAATTTGTACATCAGCAAAAATAAAACAAGGGGGAAAAAAACCCCTCAAAATAACTATGGTCCACTTAAGGTAGGTAAAAACATCAGAAATGTGACTCCCCGGTGCGCAGGCTCGTCCGTCGTAAACCTCATAGCTTATTTTTAAAAAAGCGTGTGTTGACGCTAACAGCAGTTCTTGCATCAGCATGCTCTCCCCGCGCCTCCTCCCGTTGTCGTAACGGGGTAATAAATAAAAGCTCTGTAGGGCTTCCAACACTCAGGAGCAGCTCAGAACTTTCACTTTGTTTTGTTGTGCTTTGTTTTTTTCTCCAGATCCGGTGAGAGGGTGGTCTCCTCCAACGTCCAGCGTCCGTGATATAAACTTGTTTTCCTACTGTATTTTCATAACAGATTTAAGTTTTTTTTTGTTTTTATTTCTTTATGACCCGAGAAACTATTTGGTTTTATTTTGATATTTAAATGCAAGTTGTCCAGGATTTAGACCTGACTCGGTGTTTCCCTGTGAAACCGAACCACGGTCACATGTACATAGCTCATACACCATGCTGTAGCACCTCTGTTGAATAAAATGCAACTGGCTTTAACTTGTTGAAGGGGGAAAAAAATGTCATGTCTGTGTGAAGAGTAAAGCCTTGAGTGGTTTCCAGCACTTCGTTGTGCGTTCCCCTCTGTGCTGTGGATGTGGCCTACATGCCTCCGGTTCCAGCCAAGCCGACTCGCAGCCAAACGGGCCACGGTCTGCTCCGACCGGAGCCGTGACGGTTAAAGCACGCTCCGTGAGCTTGCTTGCTTTGGTGTTGTGCGAATCTACACCCGTAGCCCGAAGACACCACTCCCCTTTGCATGTTCCTCTCCTCCCTGCCGCCCATTCCCATGCAGCTTTTCTGAGCAGGTTAAAGCTCCTAAAGTTCCTCAGGGTGTTCTCGGGGAGAGGTCAGTACATCACTCAGCGCTAAGAGCAGCTACTTCAGACTGTTTTAGCTTGTGTGTGTGTGTGTGTGTGTGTGTGTGTGTGTGTGTGTGTGTGTGTGTGTGTGTGTGTGTGTGTGTGTGTGTGTGTGTGTGTGTGTGTGTGTGTGTGTTTCTGAGCTTTTGTTGTTGGTGTAGCCTGGGCTGAGTGTCATGTTGACTGTGGCAGCATGCAGAAGGCAGCAGTTTTCTTCTTCCAGCTGCTGATCTTGAGGCGGCTGCTGCGGGCGCAGGAGGATCCTGTCGGTGCGGGCGTCAACTCGCCTCAGGACTGCAGTCTGGAGTGTATCAGAGGGGTAAGCTGGTTGACCGGAGTCGACCCTTTGCTCTTTGTGTCACCGAGGTTATCAGTCACTTTGAGATGAAGGAGAGAACGTCCCCGTCCTTGAAAAGCTTTTGTGTCTGTTTGAATTTGCGTGTCCTTTTCTGGTGTCCTGCGGCCTTGAGAAGACTCTCGTCCGGGAAGCCAGAAATGAGACACTCCTCGCCGCTTTTGCTGTACGTGTGCTCTCCTGAGCGGAAGACATTTGACCTGTTTAGACCTTCAAGCGGTCTTAGATCTCGCTCGAAGGCCGTTGAGTGAAAGCTGATCAGGGATGTGGATCAGACATCCTCCGTGCTCGCAGCTGCTAGGGGTACGCACGTTACTGACGTCGTGCCCAGGTTACGGTTCGGATGAGGTAAGTCGATATATATATATACTTGACGTGCGGACCTAAATCTTCCTCGGTTCCATGACGTCAGATTTCGGAACTGCACAAAAAAACAAAAAGGCAGATGACCGAAAACGCAGCTGTTGTTCTTCAGCCAAAGAAAAGCGTTGATGTGTCCTGTTAACTGGAAAAACCACTCCGCATCGCTGCAAGCATAGGACGAGCTGGGCTCGAGCCCTGCTCTATGACGTCACACCTCTATAGGGAATGACGCCGACAAGGGAATGGCGATCTTTCAGTTTCTTGGCCTGGACTCCATGCTGTAGTATCACGCTGGATGTTAAACTTCAGAAACTTTGGCTTCCGGTCTGTTCCGTTGTCTGCTAACACGAGGATCCAGGTTCGAATCCTCGTGTTACCTCCGGCTTGCTCGAGCGTCCCTGCAGACACAATTGGGTGTGTCTGCGGGTGGGGAGCCGGATGTGGGTGTGTGTCCTGGTCGCTGCACTAGCGCCTCCTCTGGTCGGTCGGGGCGTCTGTTGGGAGGGGGGGGATTGCGTGGTCCTCCCACGCGCTACGTCCCCCTGGCGAAACTCCTCACTGTCAGGTGAAAAGAAGCGGCTGGCGACTCCACATGTGTGGGAGGAGGCGTGTGGTAGTCTGCAGCCCTCCCCGGTTCAGCAGAGGGGGCGGAGCAGCGACCGGGACGGCTCGGAAGAGTGGGGTAATTGGCCGGGTACAATTGGGGAGAAAAAAGGGGGGCAACCCCCCCCCCCAAAATAATATAAAAACTTTGGTAACACTTTAGTATGGGGAACATATTCTAAGTAAAAAAAACTTAATTACTAGTGAATTAGTAATGATCAAGATGTCACTTTAGTATGGGGAACATATTCTAAGTAAAAAAACTTAATTACTAGTGAATTAGTAATGATTAAGATGTCACTTTAGTATGGGGAACATATTCTAAGTAACAAAAACTTAATTTAGAGTAATGTAACACTATGAACACTTGTAGTTTTGTGTCTTGTTATGTAAGAACAGACCATATTCATTAAGTGTTAGTAAGGGAGAATAACTCTTCTTGTGGTACTACCACCTTATAAAGTCCATACTAAGCAAAGCATATTGAGATGGTACTACTAATAAGCAATACTTCTGAGGTTATAGAGGGAAAACTCATAGTTAATGGCTTACTGGTTGTATAATAACGCCATGCAGAATAAGGCATTAATGAGTACTAAATAATGACCAATTAAGAGCCAATATGGTACTAATTTGCATGCTAATAAGCACCTAATTAATGTTGACTACGTTCCCCATACTAAAGTGTTACCAAAACTTTACAATCCTTGCACGGGTCCCCGAAACCTGTCGACCAAGCCGGAGATAACGCGCGGGTTCGATCCGGCGATCCCCGTGTTGCTAGGCAACGGAAATTTGTTCCATTACTGTATCGAGTATTTGTACATGTAAGAGCTGTGCCGTTTTACGAACAGAACCGTGGGAACGTTGTCAAAATCGGGGTTCAGAGATGGCTTCAGATTCTTTCCACCCCACCCACCCCACCACCCCCCGGTTTTCTGGGCCCGAGTTTAAACACAAGTTTTGTTTTTATTGAGCCAAACTGCCGTTTCCCCCCCACCCCCCATTTGCTCACATCTCCACACGTGTGTTCGCAATTACGGTAGATGCTGTTATTGTGGGGTAACCTGCTGTGCGTGCTGATCATAAGCTCAGCCGGGTTCTCCGGCGGCCATTGCCTGGCCTGGCGTTTAGCTCTCCCCGTGCCTCCACTCGCTAGCCCGCCTGCCTGCCTGCGGCACATACCGTTTCACCTCCCGCTTATTTTCACCAGCTGCGGATGGAGACTACACCTCCGCAAAACCTGACAGACGAGCTGAGAGGTGTGTGTGTGTGTGTGTGTGTGTGTGTGTGTGTGTGTGTGTGTGTGTGTGTGTGTGTGTGTGTGTGTGTCACACTGGCTGAAGTTATTATTAACTGTTGCTGTAAATCACTGTCTTTGTGGTGCCTGTGATCTACGTATTTCTTCCACTCAGATTTTGAGCATCTGGTATTTAAAGAAACGACGCAGACTGGCGTCCGGGTGGCGTAGCAGTCTATTCCGTTGCCTACCAACACGGGGACCTCCGGTTCGAATCCCCGCGCTTACCTCCGGTTTGGTCGGACGTCCCTACAGACACAATTGGCCGTGTCTGCGGGTGGGAAGCCGGATGTGGGTGTGGTGTATTGGCTCGATTGTGTTGGACTGTCACCACTACTGAGTACTGTAATACACTGGTCGAGCCTAGTAGTGTGTGATGTCTCCGTCAGTAAAGATCAGACTTATGCCGCATCCTCGTCTCCGTGTACTTATATATAATAGTGATTAAGTTAGTAACCCACGAATAGTAACGCTACAATAGTGTACATAAGAGAAGTCACAACATGGTGTCAGAAGACGGAGTTACGGTATAATTCGAGGGCGGTACTTCAACGAGTTCGCTGGTAGCTGAGGCAGCTAACTAACACGTGCTAGCCTGAGCACAAATATGGAACAGTTCAAGCCGCCACCACCGCTGATACTTACCGGGAATGTCGCAGAAAACTGGAGAAGATGGGAACAGCGTTTCCAGCTGTACATGCCGGTTCAGGTGCGTTGGATAAGGAAGAGATGGTTAAAATAGCCATTCTGCTTCACACCATCGGCGAGGAGGCGCTAGAAGTGTATAACACACTCACCATCATCCCAGAAGGAGACGACGAATCGATGGAGGACGTTCTGAAAGCCTTCAAGGACTACTGCAGCCCTCGGAAGAACGTCGTGTTCGAACACCATCAATTCTGGTCGCACACGATGTCAGCAGGAATAACGGTGGACAGATTCATCACAGAGCTGCGCCAGAAGAGCAAAGACTGTGAGTTTGGCAGACATGAAGAGGACATGATAAGGGATAAATTAGTGTTCAGCATAAATGATGCCCGTTTGAAAGAAAGACTGTTACGTGATAATGAGCTTACTTTGCGCAGGGCCGTAGATATATGTAGATCAGCCGAGCTCGCTCAGTCACAAATACAAGCGATGCAGACGTCACATGTTGTCCAAGACGCCTCAGTGGAGGCATTGAAGAAAGCAACAGGGCAAACGCGCACGGGCAGCTGGACCAAGAAAAAAACGAGCAGCAAGAGGCATGTAACAACAACTCATTGCCACAAGTGTGGAAATAAACATGAGCCCCGTCAATGCCCAGCTTATGGTGCAGTGTGCCACAAATGTGGTAAGAACAATAATTTTTCCAAGGTGTGTAAATCAAGCACTGAAAAAAGCGGCAATTACAAGACAAAGACAGTGCATAATCTAGAAAGTGAAATTGATTCCTTATATATAGGCATGATTGGAAAATACAAAAACAAAGCAGCCCACCAAGCTAAAGGCACTGTATGGCGTGAAACAGCCACGGTCAGAGGCGTAGCAATTAACTTCAAGCTGGACACAGGCGCCGATGCAAATGTGCTTCCTATGCGCGTATTCCGGCAGCTACAAGGTCCCGTTCAGTTACGGCCCACAAAGACTGTGCTGATTGCTTTTGGTGGTGCACGACTACCCTCAGATGGTGTTGCATCTCTAGATTGCCGCACATCTAAGCATACGGCTATATTGGACTTCCATGTGTCTAGCCGAGCTGACAAGCCAATCCTGTGTGGAGATGCGTGTGAAGAGCTGCAGCTGGTGAGAAGAGTCGAGGCGCTTGCAGTGGAGTCCCCACAACCAGCAAAACCTCCGGCCACCAAAGAGGAGCTGCTGCAGAGGTATGCGGAGGTCTTCACAGGATTAGGCGGATTTCCTGGAGTTCATCACATACACATTGACCCCAGCGTCACGCCTGTGATTCACGCGTGCAGGAACGTACCACTTTCCATCATGGACTCACTAAGAGAGACACTCACAGACTTGCAGAACAGGAAAGTCATAACTCCTGTCAATGAACCTACAGAATGGGTGAACAGTCAAAAAAAATGGTGTGCTAAGGGTATGTTTGGATCCTTGCAACCTGAATGAGGCAGTCAAGCGGCAACACTACTCCATTCCTACACCGGAAGACGTGCGCAGCAGGCTAACAGGAAAATCCATCTTCTCCATCCTAGATGAAAAGGATGGATACTGGCAGATCAAGCTAGATGAGCCGTCGTCTAAGCTATGCACCTTCAACACGCCGTGGGGCCGGTTCCGCTTCCTCAGACTCCCATTCGGGATCAAATCGGCCAGCGAAGTGTTTCAACAAAAGAACTGTGAGACCTTCGGCGATATCCCAGGTGTGTACATTATAGCAGACGACATGATCATCGCAGCGTCATCAGAGCGGGAACACGATGAAATCCTGCAGAAAGTAATGGAGAGAGCCAAGACCGCACATGTGAAATTTAACAGGGACAAGATCCAGTTTAAAGTTGATACTGTAAAGTACATGGGACACGTCATCACGGCAGCAGGACAGAGAGCTGACGACACAAAGATCAAAGCGATTGTCGACATGCCAACCCCGGAAGACAAACAAAGTCTCCAACGTCTGCTGGGAATGACAAAATTCCTAGCGCAATACATACCAAACGAAGCCTCACTCACGGCACCCCTCAGACAGCTGCTCAAGAAGGATGTAGCGTGGCAATGGTGCCCGCACCACAGCTCAGCGCTAAAGGCACTAAAGACCATCCTCACACAAGCCCCTGTGCTGAGATACTACGATCACAAGCAGCCTCTCACTCTACAAGCAGACTCCTCAAAGGATGGACTGGGAGCCTGTCTGACGCAGGACGACCGCCCAGTGATCTACGCCTCACGAGCGCTCACCGACACAGAAAAGAGGTACGCACAGATAGAGAAAGAGTTGCTCGCTATAGTGTTTGCTGCTAAGAGATTCCACCAGTATGTCTACGGCAGACCAGTAACGCTCCAGTCCGATCATAAGCCTCTGGAGGTCATCATGCGCAAGCCGCTGAGCAAAGCACCTGCGCGGCCGCAAGGTATGCTTTTACAACTGCAGAGGTATGATCTGAGTGTAACATACACACCAGGCAAGCACATGTACATTGCCGACACACTCTCACGCGCTACAGCTAGCAGAGAAGGTGACCATATTGATGAAAACCCTTGTGATGAGAGAGTTGTGTATGCCTTGGATGCCACAGATGCCTTGAGCGAGGAAACACTCAGCCAATTAAAGAAAGCAACGGCAGCAGATAGCGTGCTGCATGCTGTGTGTGAGAAACACAAGAAAGGCTGGCCCATGAAAAAGAAAAGTTTGGACAGAAAACTACACGCCTACTGGGCAGTAAAGGACATTATAAGCATGGAAGATGACATTGTCTTGGTCGGAGACAAAATCATCATACCCCAGAGCTTCAGGAGCACGATTTTGGAGAAGCTGCATCTTGCACACCAAGGAGTGCAGCGCACAAAAGCCAGAGCAAGAAAGTATCTCTACTGGCCTGGCATGGCACGAGATATAGAGGCAATGGTGGAAAAGTGCGTGCAATGCCAGCAGCTACAGCCCAAACAGCAGGCTGAGCCACTTATGCCGCATCAGGTCCCAGAACTGCCATGGATGAAAGTCGGAGCTGACATCTTCGAGCTACACGGTCAGTCATACCTGTTGTTAGTTGATTATCTAACCAAATATCCTGAAGTGCTCAACATATCTGACAAAACAGCATACACAGTAATCCAGAAGATGAAGTCTGTGTTTGCCAGACACGGGATTCCTAGGGAGATAGTGAGTGACCATGTCCCATTTGCCAGCTATGAGATGAAGTCATTTGCAGCTTCATGGGAGTTCAAGCTCACACACTCCAGCCCAGGTTTTCCCTCTTCAAATGGCATGGCTGAGAGAGCCATAAAGACAGTGAAACATGCGCTGAAGAAGGCAATGCAGACCGGCACTGACCCACATCTGGTGCTGCTGTCACTGAGGGACACACCGGTGACAGGACTGGACGTATCACCTGCACAAATGTTGATGGGGAGAGTTCTACGAAGCACACTTCTGTGCTCCAGTGCTGTGCTGACACAATCAGTCCCACAGCACATTCACAGCAAGATCCGGAACCTGCAGTTCCGCCAAAAACAACGTTACGACCAGTGTGCAAAGCCCCTGCCAGTGTTGACCCCAGGGGACACCGTACACATGCAAACGCGGCGCGGCTGGGAGCCTGCCGTTGTCATCCGACAGCGAGATGAACCACGGTCCTACACTGTGCAGACACCGGCTGGGAGGATGCAAAGAAGGAACAGGCGACATCTGAGGAAGATACATCCGAGCCTATTCAGAGACACGGACAGTGATGAGCATTTTGACCCAGAGGTACAACCCTCACCCTCACAAGCGCCTGTGCCAGTCGACTCACCACCACATGACCTGCCACCACACGACCCTCCTCTGGTGACTACAGGCAGTACACCCACATGCTACACAAAGTGCGGCAGAGCAGTTAGGCGCCCTGCCAGATACAATGACTAACCTCAGGGTTCTTTTGTGTGATCATTCCAGTGTTTATTAAGAAAAAGAAAAAAAAGAAGGTGAAACAAAGAGTACAAGGTGTGTTTAACCTGAAATGTTGCAAGATTGCTGAATGTTCAAAATGTTTACATGCTAACCACCAGAATGTGAAAAGGAAATGGTTTATGTTGTTTAATGAGAGTCATCTGTCATTTAAAAAAACATGCTGTATTAATCATTGAAGTATGCAAGTAGAAAAGACTTGTTCAGTGTTAATGCCATAGTGTTAATGGTTCGGTAAAGGGTCTACTGTTGAGGTGACTGATGAGTAGGCCACATCTCAGTTGGAAAAGAGGGATGTGGTGTATTGGATCAAGCACTCGGTGCTCGATTGTGTTGGACTGTCACCACTACTGAGTTCTGTAATACACTGGTCGAGCCTAGTAGTGTGTGATGTCTCCGTCAGTAAAGATCAGACTTATGCCGCATCCTCGTCTCCGTGTACTTACATATAATAGTGATTAAGTTAGTAACCCACGAATAGTAACGCTACAATAGTGTACATAAGAGAAGTCACAACAGTGGGTTTGTGTCCTAGTCGCTGCACTAGCGCCTCCTCTGGTCGGTCGGGGCGTCTTTTCCTGGGGGGGGTGGACTGGGGGGGGGTAGCGTGATCCTCCCACGCGCTACGTCTCCCCCGGTGAAACTCCTCACTGTCCGGCGAAAAGAAGCGGCTGGCGACTCGCCTCCCCGGATCAGCAGAAGGGGTGGAGCAATGACCAGGTGGCTTGGAAGAGTGGGGTAATTGGCCAAGGAAAAATTGGGAGAAAAAGGGGGACGGGGGGAAATCCACAAAAACAACAAAACAGTCGAGTTTGTTTTGTGTTTTTCTGGTGTTTTTTTGCTCTCTGTATAATAACAAGGCTTCAGGGTGGTTTCAGAAGTTCTCAGGTATGTATTCTCCAAATTGGGCCAAATTCCAATGGCCCCACTCTCACCCCCGTCCTCTGACATCAGTGCCGGGATGCACATGATGGCAGCTGACGCTGGCTGGGAATCGCACACACACACACACACACACACACACACACACACACACACACACACACACACACACACACACACACACACACACACACACACACACACTTAAACTACATCAGACCCTCTGCATTGGAAAACAGGGTTTATTGAAGTTGACGGAGCGAAATGTTCTTGTGGTTAGTGTTGAGCTCACTGCTGAAATAAGAACAAAGCATCCTTTATATGGCCCAGAGGAGCGCCGCCTGCCGAACTGGCTCTGACAGTGCTGTCTGTGCACATAGAGTTGATGTAAACTATCAACAGATGCTTTGGGAAATGGCTCCCCTGTACTCCGCTTAATGTGTTTTAGTTTATCTTATTTAAAAAGAGAGAGGAGGGAGTCAGGCTAACGTAGCGGTCTATTCCGTTGCCTACCAACACGGGGATCGCCGGTTCGAATCCCCGCGTTCCCTCCGGCTTGGTCGGGCGTCCTTACAGACACAACTGGCCGTGTCTGCGGGTGGGAAGCCGGATGTGGGGTTTGTGTCCTGGTTGCTGCACTAGCGCCTCCTCTGGTCGGTCGGGGGCGCCTGTTCAAGGGGGGGGGGACTGGGGGGAATAGAGTAATCCTCCCATGCGCTACGTCCCCCTGGTGAAACTCCTCACGGTCAGGTGAAAAGCAGCGGCTGGTGACTTCACGTGTATCGGAGGAGGCATGTGGTAGTCTGCAGCCCTCCCCGGATCAGCAGAGGGGGTGGAGCAGCGACCGGGACGGCTCGGAAGAGTACGGTACAATTGGGGAGAAAAATGGGGGGGAATCCAAAAAACAAAAAAGGGGAAAAAACGTCATAAAGGAAAACCAGCGCTGAACACGTACTTCCAAAGGGATGCTTGAAATGTCCTCTTCTAAACGCCTAAATCAGCCCTGCTGATGTGGAAATAAGAAAAGCAGTTTAAATAAAGACTCAGATCATAAAGAATAAAGATTAAAAAACAGTTTGATATAATGTTGGTTTTGTATGAAGTACCATAAGGGTACATTTGACTGATCAAATTTTATTTAGGAAAAACAAGGGAAGTCCAAGTCTAAGACTGCTATTCCAGTATATAGATACTGAAATGGTTTACTACTGACCTGGTTTAACCATGAACCTAATGATGTAATGGGATGTTCACGATTTTTAACAAGGCATCATTTTGGAATGCACAGTGGCCCAGCGGTTACCTCACAGCAAGAGGGTCCTGGGTTCGAACCCCAGGGTTGTCCAACCTTGGGGTCATCCCAGGTCATCCTCTTTGTGGAGTTCGCATGTTCTCCCCGTGTCTGCGGTGGGATTTCTCCGGGCGCTCTGGTTTACCCACCATCAAAAGAAACAGTAGTGTAAACAAAGTAAATAAAAGCAAAAGCACAAAATTGAAAGTAAAAATGTTGATGTGGCAGTCTTATTCTCTTCTCGTGAGCAGGGAGAAGCAGGATGTGAATACTGCAGAATATCCAGAGCTGACGTGGAGAGGGCTCGAGGTTTCCACTCCATTGAGGCATTCGGAAGTACGTATGGCAAAAAAAAACAAAAAAAACGTTTTTCTGACTCCACAACTCATCTGCAGATGCCTTTGTTATGCCTGCCACTACAATTCAGACTAACTGCGCTGTTAGAGACTCATCCTCAAGTCCATAATGTGCTCTTACACCCTGTTCAGGCAGAGGCGTTGCAGAAGGCATTCTAAGGCCTGCTTTCTTTCCCAGGGTGACTACAGCCTTGCCTAAAGCCATTAGAGCAATTGCACTTCACTTCCTCTCAACTCTGCCTCTCTCTGACCCTGAGACCACCTCTATCTGTGCAATTCATGTTTTATCCAACCCATGTTAGATTTGCATATGCATTTGATGTGGAATTCAAGCTCAAGCTCAAGGATTAGGTCAGGATTCACTTTATTGGACCGAGCAATGCGGAAAAAAACCCCACACTGTAATGCATACATTATTTATAAAGCTGTTCCTGTTAACTTAGTAAGGAGGTAGATAGGTAGTCTTGACAACATATTTATCTGCAGTTGCTTGCATTTTCACAGATGGAAAGAATGAATAGAATAAAAGAGCTCCCACCCTTGGGCGAACAGTATTTAAAAGTTTAGTCTCCAAGACTGTCCGGTTCACCTGGACCCACTGCCTTCTGCTGATAGCATCCAATAATGGAAAGTTCGGTAAGCTTTGTTCCACCTTCAATTCGTTCACCAACCCCACCCTCATTCCCTTGGACTTTGCCCCCTACTTTGAGGAGGAAGTGGGAGCCATCAGAGGTCGATTATCTGGTCCTGTCTCCAGTGTTGCCCCACCCTTCACTACTTCTGGTCCTGAGATTACCATTATGTCTGACATCTCTCTCTCTTAAACAGAACTCTCCAAACTTCTCCTGTCTCACTGTCCCACAGCTTGTTCCCTTAACCCCATGCCCCCCCCCCGACACTCCTTCAGTCCATCTCCTCCTATCTAACCCATATTTTCAACTCGTCATTTCTATCTTGTGTCTTTTCATTTGACTTAAAACTATTTCAGGTCCACTTTCTAAAATAAACCATCACTTGATCCTACTTTGGTCCATATTTACTGGCCTGTTTTGCTGTTGCCATTACTAGCCTAAACTCTTGAGTAACAACATGCAATCAGCTCTCCTCCTTTCTCACCAAAAATAGCCCACTGGATCTAAATCTGTCTGGGTTTAAGAGTGGTCACTCCACTGAAACTGCTCTTCTTGCAGTCATCGAAGCACACTGTTTAGCCAAATTTGCCTCCAAGTCATCAGCACTCATTCTGCTTGACCGATCCGATACCAGTCTGCTGCATCTGGCACAGTGAGTAATCAGATCCTACCATCAACACAGATGGACCTGGGTGTTAAAACCACGGTGCTAAAGTGGATCTATCTGCCCCCCCCCAAGAGGTTACAACAGGCATGCCTCAAGGCTCAGTGATTATCCCACTCCTTTTCACACTATAGGCCAACTTGTTTGGCCAATCACCTTACCATCTAGGCACATAACTTTTCTTTACCATTGCTATGCCAGCAACACCCAGCTATACTTTTCTTTTAAAGTGCCCCCCCCAAAAAAATGGGTCAATTTCACTGTCATGAACAGAATTAAATCTTGAAGCTTTACTAAAGCACTGTATTGATATGACCATCTGATGCCATCATACTGTAGGGCAAGCATAGTAAGTTGCAAGAAGGTTCAGGGTGGGGCGTCCGGGTAGCTATGCCGTCTATTCCTTTGCCTACCAACACGGGGATCACCGGTTTGAATCCCCATGTTACCTGCGGCTTGGTCGGGCGTCGGGCATGTTGTAGTCTGCAGCCCTCCCCGGAATGGCAGAGGGGGTGGAGCAGAGAGTGGGACGGCTCAGAAGAGTGGGGTAATTGGCCAACTACAGTTTGGGAGAAAAAGGGGGAAAAAGCCACAAAAAAAAGAAGGTTCAGGGTAAAACAATGGCAGTTTTCTCTTAACTTTTTTAAAGACAATGAAATTGTCCCCACCTAGGCGGCATGGTGACTCAGTGGTTAACGCTGTCGCCTCACACAAGAAGGTCCTGGGTTCAAACCCAGGGGTTGTCCAACCTTGGGGTCATCCCAGGTCATCCTCTATGTGGAGTTTGCACGTTCTCGCCGTGTCTGTGGTGGGTTTTCTCCGGGTGTTCTGGTTTCCCCCACCATCAAACAGACACGCGTGTTAGGGTTGATACTTCTGTCTGTGCCCTTGATGTGGCAAGACATGTCGTGACAAGACGTGCATGGTGAGACGAACTGGAGTTGGTCCCCGGGCGCTGCATGGCAACTGCCCCCTGCTCTTAGCTACACAACTAGGGTGGGTTAAATGCATAGTGTAATTACCCTACGGGGATCATTAAAGTATATCAAGATCAAAATCAAATCAAACGAAACACTTCAAATTAGCCATGTTTAATCAACAATGTCAGTATTAATGGATCCGCCCATGTTTCTCCTCAGGTTGTATTCCGTTGCCATGTTTTGCGCTGCTGGGTGCAGAGAATCCTGAGATATGCCAGCACTATGTCCGCGCACCAAGGGATGTGACAGTTGAGTTCGTCAACGACACAAACCCAAAATACGACACCATTGTTGTTTCATGGAGGCCAAGTAACTTTGGTAAGAAATGAGGACAATGCAAACATCTTATTTTTTTTACCCTGAATTTCATTTTCGCTCATATTTTTATGTGCTCTTTGCTTTATTCGATTATTATAAACATTAAAAATTAGAGCATTTTAAACTCTAGCAGATAGATGGCCATGAAAATACTGAGTCTAGATAGGGAGAATGTTACATGTTCCATTTAACTTGGAGGAACCTTGTATAACAACCCTCATGTTGAAACCTGAATAGGTTGAGCAATTTTCTGGCATTCTGTAGCTCATGCATTATGTTCATAAGAATAGAAATTATAAGTGATATCAAAGAAGGTTGAATCACTTCATCTGGATACAATAATGTTTATTGACGGATACGTTAAGTGACCTCTTCAGTCTAAACTGACTGTAGGTATCCCACCCTTATAAACCATACAGTACAATACAGTTGCCTCGGGGCGTCCGGGTGACGTAGCGGGATCGCCGGTGCGAATCCCCGTGTTACCTCCCAGCTTGGTCGGGCGTCCAGACACAATTGGCCGTGTCTGTAGGTGGGAAGCCGGATGTGGGCATGTGTCCTGGTCGCTGCACTAGTGGCTCCTCTGGTCGGTCGGGGCACCTGTTCGGGGGGGGGGGAGGTAGTGTGATCGTCCCACGCGCTACGTCCCCTTGATGAAACTCCTCACTGTCAGGTGAAAAGAAGCAGCTGGCGACTCCACATGTTGTGAAGGAAACGTGGTAGTCCCCAGCCCTCCCCGGATCGGCAGAGGGCATAGAGCAGTGACCGGGACTGCTCCGAAAAGTGGGGTAATTGGCCAAGTACAATTGGGGAGAAAAAGGGCAGGAAAAAAATGCAGTTGCCTAACAACTGAAACCAACATCCAGTTTCATGTGCAAATATGGGTGTGACCTTTAACTGGGGTTTCAAAGGCCATGTGTACTATTCACAGAGGATTTGGGAATGTTTGCAATCCCAGCATTGTAAGATGGTGACAGATAAACTCTTGCCCCCCCCCCCTCGGTTCAGGGGTGGTTGTTCGCTCTTCGCATAGATGGCCTCTTTGACTCCCTGTTCAAACCAGCGTTCCTCCCTATCAAGGACGTCCACATCCTCATCCTTGAAAGAGTGGCCACTGGCCTGTAGATGGTGTAGACTGTGTAGATGGTGTAGACTGTGCAGACCTGGTCTGACGTGTTAGATATTCTGTGTTGTGTCATCCTCTTGGCCAGTGTCTGTTTAGTTTCCCCAATGTACAAGTCACTGCAATCCTCCTGGCACTTAACAGCGTACACTATATTGCTCTGTTTGTGCCGGGGGACCTGATCCTTGGGGTGGACCAACCTCTGGCACAGCGTAATTTGGGGTTTGAAAGCAACCGAGACGCGATGTTTTGAAAACATGCGTCTCGGCTTTTCCGACACTCCCGCCACACGCCATTTTACAATGCTGAGATTGCAACTACTCCCCAATCCTCTGTGAATAGTACACATGGCCTTTGTAACTCTAGGTAAAGGTCACACCCATATTTGCATATGAAACTGGTCGTTGGTTTCGGTCGTTAGGCAACTGTATTGTTTATAAGGGTGGGATGCCTGCAGTCCAGTGAGACTGAAGAGGTCACTTAGATGGTGATGAAATGTTTCTGTCAGTAAACGTTGTGTCCAGATGAACTGATCCAACCTTCTGTGACTTTCTTACCTGAATTATTGAGCATGCGTCAAGACACTGTGATGTGTGTTAAGTGTGCATATGATGGGTTGTTACTTGTGAGTCCTCCTACAGCAGCTTTGTTCCCTTTGTGTATGTTCTAGGAATTGCCTTCCTGCGAGGTTTTCAAGTGTCCCTTCAGGCATTGGGAGGGTCTCCTGTTTCTTGTCAACTCTTTCTTTTCCACAGCAACCTGTCCCTCCCTGCTTCCCGTGCTCAGACGGTAGGAAAGAAAGACAGGGCGAGCTTTCTTCTTCTCCTTCCTTCTTTATTTCTCCTTAGATTGGATGAACATTGTGTTACTTTTAAGAGCAGAATTTGTAGTAATGTTCTTGATTTTTACATTACTCAAGATAATCTGATTGAAAGTGGAGTTATCAAGGGGTTAAAGCAGGGGTCTCAAACTCAAATTACCTAGGGGCCACTTGACAGGTGGTCTTATGGACGGGGGCTGGTGCAATAGGGATGAAGAAAAAAACGTTGGACTATGACTATATAACCTTCACATCGTTTTTTATAATTATTTCAAATGTTTTCCGAGTTGTCATATGAATAGGTAACTATGTAGCTATTATAGCTTGTAGGTAACTATGTACCTCTTGTAGCCTGGCCTAGGCCTACATATTTTGCCTACTTCTTGCCAGAAACCTGGCACTTCTTCTGCTGACATAGGTGAGGCACATTTGCTTTCAGGGACTGGGCAGTGGACACCCTAAGGACAGCCTGGAGATGTTCATTGGTCAGTTGATCAGGTGTGGGGATGTCTCAGGCAGGGCCAGTGTCTTATACGGTTGATGTGGGCTCAGCGCTACACTGGAAACGCCACGCAGACCGGATGCGAACCTGTGACCTGGAAATGCTCGCGCCCAGAGAGCAACCACAAGTTGCCTTACTGGGTCAAACGGCTACTGTGCCTATGAAATAGCCGGTGACTATTCCCCTAGTGGGTGGGCAGGATCCTCCCCAGAAATGTCACCCAAACGGAGGCAAGCCAACCCAGGACCAACAGAATTATCAGTGGAGGCTGATGCTCCTCCAGAGACTGGTAGGAGGTACCCTTCACAGGTCATCAAAACGCCTTGCTTGGCTTTTAATGGACCTTTGGTAAGTGGCACTCGCCCCACCAGTTTAGTCCGTGAGTCTTGTCTCCGTGGCGGGGACTGCAATATAAATAAGTGGGGAGGCTCCAACATCCCTGTGAGCAGGAGAAGCGGTTTTGATATGGATGGATGGAGATGTGATGTATTGGGCTGGGTGTTTGTTCTGGGCAAATTCCCCTGGCTGCCGCTGGAGTGCGACTGTTATTTTCATGTTGTTCTTTCTGTTGTTTCCTCGTTTCCGTTGGCCTGGTTATAAAGTGGACACTGCAGAAATCAAATTATTGCCTCGCTCCCATTATTATATTAACGTTATATCGGGGTAGCACAGTAACGTCGGTACTTTCACATAGGGAACATAATACTTGTGAAAACGTGGGCTGAAAAAAAAACTAGGCTAACAAATAAAAAGTAAACGGCTTCAGAGAAGGTGTAGTTACGTTTCAGAGGAGCTGCTAGCGATCCCTGTAGACAACAAGCGATTGAGCTAAGCTAGGCTGCGCACACCATTCAAGTACCTTCAAACTGCTTGCAGGGACATAAAAATGTAGCCACGAGTTTGTCTTAGGCTATGTAAGTACGACATATGGTACACCTACACCTTTTCCCCCTGTTGTGCAACACAGTAAGAGTTGCTGTTATAAGCCGCTTTATCATTGTAGTTTTCCTTGCAGGTGTACAGGTCGGACCCTTTCTCTAGTCTACCCCTGGGGGTCCAGTACAAAGCAACCGTCATGGCTCTGCCGGTGCCTGAGAAGTGGGACGGGTTTTCTAACAGCCAGATGTTCTCCACGCGCTGTAAGACCTCGTGACTCTAGATGAAACATCCCATTAAGAAACACGCTCATCCAAACGCCACACCTCATTTGTTATCAGTGGAGTTCATAGTTGCCAAAGGGCCATATGGTTTTGACCATTTTATTCATCAAAATTCTGCTTTTCTGGGAGGTCCGGGTAGCACAGTGGTCTATTCTGTTGCCTACCATCACGGGGATCGCCGGGTCGAATCCCTGTGTTACCTCCGGCTTGGTCAGGCGTCCCTGCAGACACAATTTTCCATGTCTGCGAGTGGGAAGCAGGATGTGGGTATGTCCTGGTCGCTGCACTAGTGGCTCCTCTGGTCAGTCGGGGCGCCTGTTCAGGGGGGAGAGGGAACTGGGAGGAATAGCGTGATCCTCCCACGCGCTACGTCCCCCCCTGGTGAAACTCCTCACTGTCAGATGAAAATAAGCGGCTGGCGACTCCACATGTATGGGAGGGGGCATGTGGTAGTCTGCAGCCCTCCCCGGATCAGCAGAGGGGATGGAGCAATGACCGGGACAGCTGCCGGATACAATTGGGGAGAAAAGGGGGGGTGATCCAAAGGGGAAAAAATGTAAAAAATTCTCCTTTTCCTTGGTTTAATCATTGACATTTTATTCACACATTTTTAAAAGAAATGTTGCTTTATGAACTGTTAAAATTGTTTTCTTTTCGTCGACTTAATTGTACATTTGCAAAAAAAAAAAAACCAAACAATTAAAACAGTGATGAATCTTGAGTAATTTTCACTTTACTCTCTCACAGCTTGTGCAGAGAAGAATGGCTTTGAGCTGTGTAAGAATGGTACGTTCGTCTGATCTCAACATGTCTTGCTTTTAGAACCTTAGATGTGTAATTATCTAAACGAGAACAAAAATAATTTACGCTTCTAAGGATATTTTTGTGCAGTTCTGATCAAATGTGATTTCTTTTGACCTTCTCCACTTGGTTGTAGACTGGTACCCCAGGCATATTGAGGTCCAGCAGAAAGGTACGGAAATCATTGTGACCTTTAACCTGGCGCCACCAAACCTCGGCATCAGAGGCTACTTCTCGCTGTGTTACGGGGAGGGCACCAAGAAGTACACGGACATTAGACCTGTGGGTGATGGCTGATGTAGCGCAGTGTTTAATTTTGCACTTTTGTTAATTTTTGTTTATAGCATTTAATGGTAGCATTACTGATGTCGCAGAAGTGATTAATCATTAAGTGAATTAACTGACTCCACCAATCTTACTTGTGTTCTGCAGAATTCCACCAAAAACAAAACTCACTACAGTTATAACCTGAATGGGCTGCAACAGGGAACCAATTACACCTGTGAGGTAAAATCACAGTAAATTAACACAGAAAGACTTCGTTTTAAAATGTTCTACAGGGCCTCCGGGTGGCTTAGCAGTCTATTCTGTTGCCTAGCAACACGGGGATTGGCGGTTCGAGTCCCGGTGTTACCCCACAGACACAATTGGCCGTGTCTGCGGGTGGGAAGCCGGATGTGGGTATGTGTCCTGGTCCCTATACTAGTGCCTCCTCTGGTCGGTCAGGGGCACCTGTTTGGGGGGAGGGGGACTAGGGGGGAATAGCGTGATCCTCCCACGCGCTACGTTGCCCTGGTGAAACTCCTCAGTCAGGTGAAAAGAAGCGGCTGGCGACTCCACATGTATCAGAGGAGGCATGTGGTAGTCTGCAGTCCTCCCTGGATCAGCAGAGGGGATGGAGCAGCGACCGGGACAGCTCGGAAGAGTGGGGCAATTGGCCAAGTATAATTGGGGAGAAAAAGGGGGGGGGAAATCCGCAACAAAACAAAAAAACCATGTTCTACATTTTGACGGGCAAAAAGAAACCGTGGCTGACAACATATTTTTAAAAGGTTAATACTGTTTGAAAGTGTTGCTATTTTGTATCTATTGTTCTTGAAGTAGCTACTATCCTACTCTTTGATATCTCAGCTCCAGTTCTTGTGAAGAAGTAATTGTAACACTTCAAATCACAGATATCTCATTTTTGGAACGATTAAGATAGTTCAGTTCTTTTTGCCTACATGTGTCGCCTGTCATATATGAAGACATTTCCACATTGAATGAGTCATTTGGGATACAACAATACTTCTTGCCTCACAGATCGCAGCTGATGAAGTAGATGCGGTGAGAAAAATATTCATTGTCCAGGTTATGCAAAATCAACAAGGTATGATATGTTTAACTGATTCTGATGAAATACATACATACATACATTTTGAAAAATTGGTAGTGTGCTTTCACGAAAGTTGTCTTCTTTGTAAATAGAAGGTTCTCGTAGGAGTATAATTTTGATTGCACATTAGGGACTGAATTACTATTTCTCAGGGTTAATTGAATTTTCATGTGACAATACTTTCCTTCTCAGATGCAGCCAAGCCATTTAACAGCAGTTCCCCCTTAGCACTGATCCTTCCACTGGGCCTGGTCTTGGTGGCCATATTTGTAGTCCTACTGATTCTCCTCACCAGACAGAGGCCCAAGTTGTGGATGAAGAAGGTGGACATAACGGCAGGTGCAGAGACAAACCAAACTCTATCAAATGCCCCTTTTCCATAACATGGTACCGGCTCGACTCGACTCAACTCAACTTGCCGTTTTTTCGTTTTCCATTACTGGAAAGTGCCGGCATTTTGGTAACTGTTACCATGTTTCTGGTACCGCCTTTGTCGAGGTTCCAAAAAAACTGGAGCGGGTACCAAAATCAACGCAGACCTCTGATTGGTCAGAGAAACGCGTCACTGCATCATTTTGCTTCACTGCGTCACCAATGCATGCATGGGATATCATCCAGCATTTTTAAATACTGAAGCAATCGAAGCGGAGTTATCTTAAAAGCACATTTTGAAATTGAAAAAAATGGAGAGCCGAAAATCCAGGCTGTGGTCTGTCGAGGAGGTACGGTAATGGAAAACAACACAGAAGCGAGTCAACTCGAGTCGAGCGGAGCTGTTACCATGTAGTGGAAAAGGGGCAAAAGATGCTTCTACTTGGATTTGCAGTAAATAGAAGCCAAATTAAACTGAAAGTGTTCATTGTTTATTTCATGCAAA
This sequence comes from Lampris incognitus, assembly GCF_029633865.1. Taxonomy (NCBI): domain Eukaryota; kingdom Metazoa; phylum Chordata; class Actinopteri; order Lampriformes; family Lampridae; genus Lampris; species Lampris incognitus. Next base: position 47,532,938 of record NC_079212.1, on the reverse strand, counting down.
TGTTGCCCTCTGACAGCCAGTCCTAGTCTTGTCTATCTTTATGTTTTCAAACTTGGATAATGGATTAATATCACAAATTACAAATTTGCCTCAGGGGCTTTTGGGTGGCACGGTGGCCCAGTGGTTAGCACTGTTGGTTAGCACTGTGCAAATCACTTGTTTTTTCTCCCTGTTAAAGGGTTTTGGTTTTTTTTAGGGAGTTGTTCCTTATCCGATGTGAGGGTCTAAGGACAGGATGTTGTGTTGCTGTGAAGCCCCTTGAGGCAAATTCGTAATTTGTGGTATTGGGCTATACAAATAAAATTGACTTGACTTACAGCAAGAAGGTCCTGGGTTTGAACCCCGGGGTTTTCCAACCTTGGGGGGGGGGGGGGCATCCCAGGTCCTCCTCTGTGTGGAGTTTGCAAGTTCTCCCTGTGTCTGCGGTGGGTTTTCTCCGGGTGCTCATCAAAAAGACATGCATGTTAAGGTTGATACTAGAAGTAGAACTAGAAGTGACTAATGATCAGTCAGCCTCAACGAAAGTTGAAACTGTTTCCTCTTTAAAAAGAAGTGGCGCTGTCATGGCGCTAGGCTCTAAAAAAAGAGGTTATGTCCCTGGTTTGGGTCAAGAGATTGTCCATGAAACAATGCAAATACTCAAGAAGCACTTTCTTCCAGGTCTCCAGTAGACATGTGACTCATTGTCCACTGCTGAACACAAATTCATCTAAGTCCATATGGACTCAATAACATACACTGACGAGCCAACACATTATGACCACCTACATGATATGCTGTTGGTCCTCCATGTGCCACCAAAACAGCGCTGACCCACCGAGGCATGGACTCTACAAGACCCCTGAAGGTGTCCAATAGTATCTGGCACCAAAACATTAGCATTAGGTCCTTCAAGTCCTGTAAGTTGCAAGGTGGAGCCGCCTTGGATCAGACTTGCCAGTCCAGCAAATCCCACAGATGCTGAATCGGATTGAGATCTGGGGGAATTTGAAGGCCAGTGCAACACCTTGAACACGTCATCATGTTCTTCAAACCATTCCAGAACAATGTGTGCAGAGGGCGCATTATCCTGTTGAAAGAGGCCACTGCTCTCAAGGAAAAGCATGGCCGTGAAGGGGCGTACCTGTTCTGCAACGATATTTAGGTTGGTGGCACCTGTCAATTTGACATCCACATAATTGGCCAGACCCAGGGTTTCCCAGAGCATCACACTCTCTCCGCCGGCTTGTCAACGTCCCACAGTGCATCCTGTTGCCATCTTTTCTCCAGGTAAATGGCATACATGTACACTGCCATCCATGTGATCTCAAAGAAAATGGGACTCGTTGGACCAGGCGACCTTCTTCCACTGCTCCAAGGTCCAGTTCTGACAGTGTCCCTTGTAGCCGCTTTTGATGGTGGACAGAGGTCATCATGGGCACTCTGACCTGTCTGTGGTTACACAGCCCCATATGCAGCAGGGCCCGATGCACTGTGTTGTGACACATTCCTCCCACACTCCCATCCATAACCATCATTAAAATGTTCTGTGACTTGTGTCACAGTAGACCTTCTGTCGGTTTGGACCAGATGGAATAGCCTTCGTCGCCCTCGCGCATCAATGAGCCATGGGCACCCAACACCCTGTCGGCGGTTTGCAGTTTGTCCCTCCTTGGACCACTGTCGGTAGGTACTCCCCACTGCTGATCGGAGCACCTCACAAGCCTTGCTGTGTCAGAGATGCTCTGACCCAGTCATCTGGCCATAACAATGTGGCTCTTGTTAAAGTCCCTCAGGTTTTTATTCCTGCCCGTCTCTCCTGCATCCAACACGTTGACTACGAGAACTGGTCATTTGCTTACCATCTAGTCTACCCAGACCTTGACATGTGGCCTTGTTTGGAGGTGATCGACGTTATTCGGTTCACCTGTGAGTGATCAGTTTGCGTATGATGTTTTGGCTCATCAGTGTTAAGTGCTTCACATCTATGACAATGCTGTTCCTGATCCTATATACATTTCATTAATTGCCCTCATTTTCTCCCTTGATGCATTTGGTAACTGTTTTGATAAGCGCTAAACAAATAGAGGGCTTTTTTTCTTAATATTACTTCCATCTATCCATTATCCAAACCACTAATCCTGCTCTCAGGGTCACGGGATGCTGGAGCCTGTCCCAGCAGTCACCGGGTGGCAGGCAGGGAGACACCCTGGACAGGCCACCAGGCCATCACAGGGCCTAATAAATGTAATTAATAAAGTATATCAAAATCAAAAAATCAAAAAAATAAGCTTTGAATAGCTACCCAAAGCCACTATAATCTCACCATCATTTCCTCCCATTGAGTCGAAGTACATGATGGCCTTCTTGCAGAAATCTATGGCGTTATTTTTGTCCCTCGATCCTGAGCGCACGGTGGGACTTTCTGAGCACAGAATAATTTAAACAAAAATCTATTCTCTGCTCAATAAATATATTTCCGTGTTTGCAATTTAAAAAAATATTTTTTTTCTTCAATTTTTCTCTTTTTCTCCCCACACACTACGTCCCCCTGGTGAAACTCCTCACTGTCCGGTGAAAAGAAGCGGCCGGCGACTCCACATGTATCGGAGGAGGGATGTGGTAGTCTGCAGCCCTCCCCGGATCGGGGGTGGAGCAGCGACCGGGACGGCTCGGAAGAGTGGGGTAATTGGGTTGACATTACTTCCATCTTTCTTTCTTTCTTGTTTTTCTTTCAGTCTATTTGGACGTAATTGAGGAGTGTCAAGACGAGAGCCCCCAGGAGGAAGTGGTGGCTCTGCCGATAAGCGGGTTGATTCCTCCTCGCCTTCTGATTTGCTACAGCCGACGAGACGGGCCCGCCCACGTCAAAGCCATCATGCAGTTAGGGGCCTTCATGCGTAAGCACATGGGCACTCAGGTAGGAAACGACAGAGAAGCAGTAGCTTATCCTTTCATTATTATTGGCCCCTGTTTCTCTCTTTCATACACACACACACACACACACACACACACACACACACACACTAAAATCACATCAACGTTTACTGGTTAAATGTACAGTAACAGTGCAGTACAGTAACAGTACAGTGCAGGAGCAGTAGTTTCTGGCATTGAATTGCTTTGTTTAGCAGCTCAGTAAAATAAAGCAAAACATCCTCAAACAAAAAAGAAGGGCCAGGTTATGTATGTACATGTTAAGGTAAAAGTATATAAGAAGAGTAATATAATGAACCTCTTACAGATATTGACATTAACATTGAAAATATTATAGTAACACAGTAATAATGTGAATTGATCTAAATGATAGTAAATGATATTATATATATATACGTATATATACGTATATATACATATATATATATATATATATATTTATATATATATATATATATATATATATACCGTAGGGTAGCACGGTGGTGCAGGGGTTAGCGCAGTCACCTCACAGCAAGAAGGTCCTGGGTTCGAGCCCTGGGGTAGTCCAACCTTGGTGGGTCGTCCCGGGTCGTCCTCTGTGTGGAGTTTGCATGTTCTCCCCGTGTTTGTGTGGGTTTCCTCCGGGGGCTCTGGTTTCCTCCCACAGTCCAAAGACATGTAGATCAGGTGACTCAGCTGTACTAAATTGTCCCAAGGTGTGAATGTGTGTGTGTGTGTGTGTGTGTGTGTGTGTGTGTGTGTGTGTGTGTGTGTGTGTGTGTGTGTGTGTGTGTCGGCCCTGTGATGGACTGGCGGCCTGTCCAGGGTGTCTCCCCGCCTGCTGCCCAATGACTGCTGGGATAGGCTCCAGCATCCCCGCAACCCTGAAAGCAGGATAAGTGGTTTGGATAATGGATGGATGGATGGATAGTAAATTAGCAAAAGTTAAATCAGCAGTGCAAATGAACACATTCCCTAAACACCCTTTTACCCACTGTGGTGGCAGAGTAATAATGCTGATTTTTATTGGACTATAGTGGTACAGTATACTGCATCCAGCTTATTAGGATTCTGTTAGATGGGGCGTCCGGGTGGCGTGGCAGTCTATTCCATTGCCTACCCATTGAGATCTCTGGTTTGAATCCCTGTGTTACCTCCGGCTTGGTCGGGCGTCCCTACAGACACAATTGGCCGTGTTTGCGGGTGGGAATCCGGATGTGGGTATGTGTACTGGTCACTGCACTAGCGCCTCCCCTGGTCGGTCGGGGCTCCTGTTCAGGGGGGAGGGGGAACTGGGGGGAATAGCATGATTGTCCCACGTGCTACGTCCCCCTGGTGAAACTCCTCACTGTCAGGTGAAAAGAAGCGGCTGGTGACTCCACATGTATTGGAGGAGGCATGTGGTGGTCTGCAGCCCTCCCTGGATCGGCAGAGGGGGTGGAGCAGCGACCACGGATGGCTTTAAGTGTCGCTGCATGCCACATTTTTATGGCTATTTGTGTTCATCACCATTCTTGATCTTTTTCCAATTTGGATTCTGCTTTTACAGAGACTCAGGGGGATTTGGGTTGCTCCCGTTAAAGTTGTTAGCACTAATTCTTTGTTATTCCATGTTAAAAAATGCCATATTTTCATACAGAATTTGATATTGAATTCCCAACAAATATATTTATACATTTCGAAATTAATGTGCTTCCTTTATGTTTCAATAGGTGTACTTGGATCTGTGGGACTCTCTAAGCATCGCAGAGGAAGGCGCCATGACCTGGTACTGCCGTCAAATACAGGAAAGTGACTTTGTTTTGGTGGTCTGTTCCCGGGGCCTAAGCTGTAGGCCTGAGCTGATGCAGCCACACCTAGAGGAGGATGGTGAAGAGGAAGAGGAGGAGTTGGGCTGTGACTCCAACACCCTGTGCTCTGTTGCAGCCGTCGCTCTTATATGTGAGCAGGTGGGCCGCGCCAAAGCCAGGGGGGAGGACCTGTCCAAATACATGGCAGCCATATTCGAATATTCTGAGGAGACGGACATTCCTGCCGAGCTGGACCTGGTGTCTCACTACAGCATAACCAGGGATTTTCCTTTGCTTTTCTCCCACTTGCATGGGCTGGCTCTGCACAGGCCTGGAGGATATTTGAAGATAGAGCATCTCTCTGAGGAGAGCTTCACAAAGTTACCAGCTGGTGCAGCTCTGCAGGTGGCTATTTGTGAGGCTGGTAGGCTGCTGAGGGAGAAAGAGCAGCAGTCCGCAGCGGGAGGACAGTTAAAACATTTCAAAACTGCCATCCACAGTAACCCTGTCTGATTCAGAGGAGCTTGGCGATTCCTTTAACTTCTCAAGGCTGGACTATTTCAGTGTTATTTTCATCAGGATTTCTCTGGCAGGAGTGTCCTTGACAGTGCAGCCACGTTCCTTGATTGGAGTGACCAGCGCACCAGCTCCTGATCCTCCTGCGGGGTTGAATTCAAATTCTTCCTGACCTTTTACTTAACATGTACATATGTGCTCTGGTGACTGAGCCAATTGTGCTCTAACCCCCAACCATCTGTGGAGAGTATAGTCAAACCTCTTGTGATGTATCAAGTAAACCCAGATCTCCTAGTATGCACAGTGAATGTCAATCAATCAATCAATTAAGTTGCATTTTTATGTTTGTATGTCTGTTAGAAAACGACTGACACCAAAATTGAAATTTTAGCAACTATGACAGTATGTTTAAACTGTTTAAACTTTAGAGAGACATGGTCGAACTTGAATAGCAAAATTGAAAAAGTGAAACTATTCCCTGAAAATCAAAACGGAAAACACATATTGCTGATCTAACAAACGTAACAAGGCCTATAAAACGTGAAATGTAAAAAAAAAAAAAAAGCTGAAAATAAATATTAAAACAGTACCAAACAACGACCGGCGCTTAAAAACTACTAGAACGACCGTCGACCGTCAAATTGACCGCCACAGTTTTTAAACTGTATATTCTGTCAAGATAAATACCCAATTGAGATATTAATGCATTACATATGTTAGTATGTCTGTTATGAAACTAACTGACACCAAAATTAACATTTTAACAACTTTAATGCTATTTTAAACAATTGAAAATGGCCGCTGTCCAACGCCTGTAAATACTGCAGCGCCTCGGTGGTAGTCATGGTGCGTCTGTAACGGCGTCTGTACCCAGACATGTTGGAAATAATCACAAATCAAGTTTAGACCATTTCTCTACACTGGAGGGCGCTAGTGTGTTTCTAGGACAGAGCAACGAATGACGTCACCAACACGCGTCATAAAGTCACATGACGCGCACGATGACGCGGAAATTACAAGCGGTCATTTTGACCGCTCACGGTCGTTTTAGGTAGCTCTTATCTTAACTTTTTGCGTGTTAGCAATCGGTCTAAAACTCATTTTAAATGTATACGTGCAGTTTTAGGAGAAGTCGGGGAGCGGCAGGTCTGTACCTTTTTCTCTCTCACAAAGTGATTAAACTTTGGAAATCCGAAACGGTCATAATGACCGTCTTGGCCGTCCTCGTGTCTGTGCCCTTGGCCCAGGCATGGCAAGAAGAACTGGACTCGGTGTCCGGGTGCTGCACGGCGGCGGCCCACTGCTCCCAGCTACACAGCTAGGACGGGTTAAACGCAGAGCGCCATTCCCCTACCGGGGTCAGTAAAGTGTATCACATCATATCGTGTTGTGTTAAAGTACTTGAAAGTAATCAATGTAGTGGAATTACACTGCTCAAAAAAATAAAGGGAACACATAAGCAATGCAATGTAGCTCCAAGTCAATCACACTTTTGAGATATCAACCTGTCCAGTTAGGAAGCAACACTGATTTGTGAATCTATTTCACCTGTTGGTAAATTGTCTAATTTCCACCAGGTGGAAATTAGACAATTAGCAAGACAACCCCTATAAAAGGAATGGATTTGCAGGCGGTGGCCACAGACCATTTGCCTGTCCTCACCTTTTCTGGCCGATCTTTGGTTAGTTTTTCATTTTGCTAGTGCCCTCACCACCAGAGGTGGCATGAGGCGGTATCTGCAACCTACAGAAGTTGCTCAGGTAGTGCAGCTCATCCAGGATGGCACATCAATGCGTGCTGTGGCAAGAAGATTTGATGTGTCTCCCAGCACAGTGTCCAGAGCATGGAGGAGGTACCAGGAGACAGGCCAGTACACCAGGAGACGTGGAGGGGGCCGCAGGAGGACAACAACCCCGCAGCAGGACCGCTATCTGGTCCTTTGTGCAAGGAGGAACAGGAGGAGCACTGCCGGAGCCCTACAAAACGACCTTCAACAGGCCACTAATGTGCAGGTTTCTGCTCAAACAGTGAGAAACAGAATGCATGAGGATGGTATGAGGGCCCGACGTCCACAATTGGGGCCTGTGCTCACAGCCCAACACCGTGCAGCCCGATTGACCTTTGCCAGAGAACATCCTGGTTGGCAGATTCGCCATTGGCGCCCTGTGCTCTTCACAGATGAGAGCAGGTTCACACTGAACATATGTGACAGATGTGAGAGAGTCTGGAGACGCTGTGGAGAACGTTCTGCTGCCTGCAACATCCTCCAGCATGACCGGTTTGGCGGTGGGTCAGTCTTGGTCTGGGGAGGCATATCCTTGGAGGGCCGCACAGACCTCTACGTGCTAGCCAGAGGTACCATGACTGCCATTAGGTACCGGGATGAGATCCTCAGACCCATTGTCAGACCATATGCTGGTGCAGTGGGCCCTGGGTTCCTGCTCATGCATGACAATGCTTGTCCTCATGTGGCCAGAATTTGTCAGCAGTTCCTGTATGTCGAGGGCATTGATGCTATGGACTGGCCTGCACGTTCCCCAGACCTGAATCCAATCGAGCACCTCTGGGACATCATGTCTCATACCATCCGCCAACGCGATGTCGCACCACAGACTGTCCAGGAGTTGACCGATGCCCTCATCCAGGTCTGGGAGGAGATCCCTCAGGAGACCATCCGTCGTCTCATCAGGAGCATGCCCAGATGTTGTAGGGAGTGCATACAGGCACGTGGAGGCCACACACACTACTGAGCCTCATTTTGAATCGTCTTGAAGAATTTCCACAGAAGTTGGATCAGCCTATGTTCTCATTTTCCACTTTGATTTTGAGTATGATTCTGAATCCAGACCTTAATGAGCTAATGATTTTGATTTCCATTGATCATTCTTAGGTTATTTTGCTCTAAACACATTCCTCTGTCTAATAAATAAAGACTTTCAGCTGAAATATTTCATTCATCGAGGTCTATATTGTTTTTAGGTGTTCCCTTTATTTTTTTGAGCAGTATATTTTAAGCAGTATTTGATGTTATAGTGTAACCGGTTATTTTCTTGTCCGGTGCGGGATTCGATACGGGGTGTACTGCACCACAAGGCGACATCACTAACCGCTCGGCTAAAGGGTCAGACCCGTTATCTAGGGACTAACGTGTCTTATTAGTAGTTTACAGTCGTCACCCTCCCCGGAAGCGCGCCCTCGCGCTTTGTTATTCCCGCGCTCCGAAGAGACTTCTGAGGATCTGCACACTTCCGGATCCCCCCGCTGCCACCGATGTAACCGAGGGTTTGTAGATGTCGCCTGTACTGTATGAAACTATAACATAACAAATACGGAGGGTCCACTTTCACACGAGGACCACTTTATTTGGATTCTTCCCCCAACAGAACTCCACAGCAACAACGCTGCGTACAGCACTTCCGCTCTCTCTTCCGCCTTCAAAATAAGAGCTCAACGCGTATACTGTTGCAAGTGTAGGTGCATATGAATAACAGACAGAGTCAGGCTGTGTCGCTTAGTAACATGTATTCACCGGCTGTGCCCATAACAGAACTGAGGCATGTTACACAGGGCAAGTATACATCAATCAGTGCCCCCAGGGGGAGCTGTTGACTGCATAACATTACCCTACAACATCTCCCTTCCTTTCGTAGAATACAATACTAAGTAATATAATGGATAGTATTAGCCATTAGAACATTCACAAGACCACTGACTAAGAACATTAGAAGTGAACATCACAGTTTTTGTTTCGTTTTTTTTTTTTTTTAATGTCCACTGTCCAGTGTGTGTGTGTGTGTGTGTGCGCGTGTGAGCGTGTGTGTGTCAATCTCAGTACAGTGTATGACCTAGAGGTCAAGTCTTTCTGGAGGCTTAATCTGCCTCCCGCTCCGGGAGAAGGCCCGGCCCTGTAACTCACGGCATGGTGTGGTCACACCCTGTGGGGGAGATGGCGGCGACCTCGGGGATGACGACCTTGGAGACATTACAGGGCTGCTGACGACTTCCTCCATGCTGCCCCCGCCCACATGGCCCCCTTCAGCTGCACACGCGCCCACAGGCTGCTCCGGTGGCCGTTCTGTGTGGGCCGACGGCTGTGGAGGGGCAACCTCCGCTGGTCGGAGATCAACCCTGTTGCGACGGTACGTGGTTCCCTCCACGTTGACGAGATAGGACCGCGGTCCCACCTGCTGCAGGCATACTCCTCTCCTCCATCGGCCCGTCCTGTCACCCGGGATTGGTTTCATCCTGACAGGCTGGCCGACGTTTAGCTCTGGCAGATCCCTCGCAGTTCTGTCATATGTCAACTTCGCTGCCTGATGCTTCACCCTCAGCTTGTCTGTGACCCCAGTGATGATCTGAGGTGCTAGCAGCTGGTCGGCCACAGGGAGAAGAGTTCTCAGCCTCCGTGACATCAGCCGTTGTGCTGGGCTGCAGTGCATGTCCTCAGTGGGCGTGTTTCTCCAGTGTAGAAAAGCCTTCCAGGGGTTCTCGTCGGCCCGGTCTGCTTTTCTGCATAGGCCTTTCACAATCTTCACTGCAGACTCTGCTTTGCCGTTAGCTTTTGGGTGTCTCGGGGAGGACATGACATGTTCGAAGCCCCACTCCCTCGCAAACGCCCGAAACTCTCCACAATCAAACTGACCTCCGCAGTCGGAAATGACCCGGTCAGGGAAACCGTACCGTGCAAACTGCGCCTTGCACCTTCGGATGGTCGTTTCTGCCGACAGGTCTGGGAGTAGATCAATCTCCCAGAAGTCTGAATAGTGATCCACCATGAGCAGGAAGTCCTGCCTTGCGTAGCTGAACAAGTCCATGCTCACCAGCTGCCAGGGACGTGTGGGGAGCGGGTGTGACATCATAGTCTCTTTTTGTTGCTCGTGTGCATACTCGTTACACACTGAGCACTGCTGCACATAGTCTTTGATTTCCCCCTGCATATTTGGCCAGTAGAGAGTATCCCGGGCCTGTCTATAACAAGCCTCATCCCCCACGTGGTTGTAGTGGATCCGTTTCAGCATCTCAGGACGCATAGCTTTCGGAATGATGACACGCTGGCTCCTAAAAAGCACACCGTCCTGTGCGCTTATTTCATCTCTGATGGCCCAGTATTCTCTGACGGCTATGGGGCTCTCCTCTTTGTGTTCTGGCCATCCCTCCAGCACGACCGACTTGAGTGTTTGAAGACACACATCCTCCTCTGTGTGTTTTCGAATCTGTGCGAGGCGTTGGCTGGTGACGTTTAGATAGTCTGCCTGCTGAATGGCTGCCATGTCGTACCGCACCTGTTGCATGCTGCAGACCATTTCACGTCTGTACTGAGTTTCCGTTCTCTGTGGCGGGGTGGTGGCTCTGCTGAGCGTGTCACTGATGTACATTTCAGGGCCTGGCTTGTACATCACCGTGAGGCAGTAGTTCTGAAGTGTGAGGAGCATGCTTTGAAGGCGCTTTGGTGCACTGAGAAGGGGCTTAGTGAAGATTGACACCAGCGGGCGGTGGTCGGTCTCTGCAGTCACATCACCCCTCCAATATAGGTAGTAGTGGAAGCGTTGACAAGCGAATACGATGCTCAGGCACTCCTTCTCAAAGTGTGCATAGTTTTGCTCCGTCTGGTTCAGCGCGCGGGAGGCGAACGCGACCGGCTGTCCCCCCTGAAACAGGCAGCAGCCCAAACCGGTCTGACTGGAGTCGCTCTGTATGGTGACTGGCTTGCTGACATCATAGTAACGTAGTACTGGCACCGCCGTGACCAGCGTCTTGATTTCTTTCATAGCAGCATCATGTTTGGGCAACCAGTGCCACAGCACACCTTTGTCCAGTAACCTTCTCAGCGGTTCACACACCTCTGACAAGCGGGGCATAAACCTCGATAAATAGTTAACGAAGCCGACACACCGCTGAACGCCTTTTGCATCCGTGGGGTTTGGCATGTCCAGGACTGCCCTGACCTTCTCGGGATCAGCTTTGAGGCCCTCCACCGACAGTATGTGGCCGTGGAAGCGGACCTCCCTGACACGAAACTGTAGCTTTTTTATGCTCAGCCTCAGCTTCACTTCCCTGCATCTGTCCATCAGAGCAATGAGGTTTGCGTTGTGGTTGCGAACGGCCTCCTCCTCCGCGTCCCCACAGCCGACTATGAGGATGTCATCGGCTATGGGCTCAATTCCTTTCAAACCGGCCAGCAGCTCATGTTGTTTCCTCTGGTACAGCTCTGGTGCGACTGACACGCCAAAAGGGAGCTTCAGCCATCGCTTTCTACCCCACGGCGTCCAGAACGTTGTCATCAGGCTGCTCTCCTCATCAAGGCAACACTGCAAGAATGCGTCGCGCGCATCCACCAGGGTGAAGATACGTGCCTTAGGCAGCTTGTACAGCACGTCATCTAAAGTGGGCTCGGTTAAGTGGCTTGGGGTCGATGCAAAGCCTCAATTTGTCCGGCTTCTTCACTATGACCAGATTGCTAATCCAGTCTGTGGGCTGAGTGACTGTGGTTAAGTGTCCATCCTTTTCATATTGGTCCAGCTGCGCCTTAACAGCTGCCTTGAGGGCCACCGGGACATTTCTTGGTGCGCACTGGACAGGGGCCACAGTGCTATCCAACTCGAAGTGAACATCACCCGGCAGTGACTCGACTGGGCTGGTGAACACGTCATTGTAAGTGTTAATGAGACAGCCTTTGGTTAGCTCACCTGTCTTGCAGTGCTCCACTTTATTCAGCTCTTCGGGAATGGTGAAGCGTATCAAGCCAAGTCTCTCGCATGTCTCCCCTGAAAGCAAGGGCTTCTGGCTGGTGCGCACGACCTCAAAGTCCAGTCTGTGCGTCTTGCCCCTGATGACACACTGTGCTTTACACGCCCATTGAGCTCATCCACTCACTGTTGTAGAGTCTCAGCCTGGTGAGACTTTTCTGAAGAGGCACTCTAGGCGCCAGTCTCATCTTGTCTTTCAAGCTCATCACGTTGCAGGTGGCTCCAGAGTCAAGCTGGCACCTCTGGACCCCTCTGTGCAGTGGCAGGTTTACAAACCACTTTTTCCTTTGAGTGTTCACAGCCCCCACGCTCTCAGCCGTGTACACATCCCTCTCATCGCGGTCGCTGTCCTCCGGGTCCCCTAGCGGCGGGTCATCCACAGCGTTCAACTGACGTGCTTGCTGGCCTCTTTTCATGCATACTTTGGCAAAGTGATTAGCAGTGCCACACAAGCGACATGACTTTCCAAATGCGGGGCACAGGTTTCGCCCCCGTCTGTGTGGTGTGCCACAGTACTTGCATTCACCTGTGCCTCTCTGTGGCTGTGCAGATGTGTTGGTGGGCTCGGATGGCCTGCTGGTAGGTCTCCGTCCTGGTCGCTGTCCATATGCTACATTGATGCTCTCCGCAGTCACAGAGCTGCTAAGTGACATGGATTTTAACTTATTGTCCAACACCTCCGCTGCACGGCAAATGTCAATAGCTCCCTCCAACTTAAGCTCCTTTTCTCTTAGCATGCGTCGTCTGGCGCCCTCATCAGTTGTTCCGAGAACAAGCCTGTCCCTTATAAGCTCGTCTCTTATAGCTCCATATTCACATGTGGCAGCCTTTTCTCTCAGTCTCGTGACAAAAGCATCCACAGGTTCTCCTTCCTCTTGTTTAAGGTTGCCAAAAACATACCTCTCAAAGATGACGTTTTTGGTAGGTGTGAAGTATTCCCCGTTTGTCGAGTATCGCTCCGGCGTCTTTCTGCTCTTCCGCTGTGAGTCCCAGGTTGTGCACGTAAACATGGAGGCATTCCTTCCCCATTAGCCTCCGGAGCGTCGCTGCCTGCACCGGCTTCTCTGCCTTGTCGATCCCGGTCGCAAGCACATAATCCTCAAACTCTGATCGAAAGCTAGCCCAGTTGCTGTGAAGATCCCCAGTAATCTTCATGGGCTCCGGCGGCGGAATATTGGAAGCCATCGTCTTGGCTCGATGCTAATGCTAGCAGGCTAACTGAAACTTCTAGCTACGCTTAGTAAAAAAATAAGCGCACGCTGTTCAAAAAACAGGCAACGTAAGACTCACGTTGGGTTCCAATACAGCTTCTGACACCATGTTGCAAGTGTAGGTGCATATGAATAACAGACAGAGTCAGGCTGTGTCGCTTAGTAACATGTATTCACCGGCTGTGCCCATAACAGAACTGAGGCATGTTACACAGGGCAAGTATACATCAATCAGTGCCCCCAGGGGGAGCTGTTGGCTGCATAACATTACCCTACAACATATACTGTGGCAACAGCTTATGACAGGAACTTAAAATCACTAACAGGCAAGTCCAGAAAAATAGGTTACACTGGTTAATTAATCACAATTAACTTTTAAGGATTGTTTAATAAAACCCAGAACCTGACTCTGTTTATTAACCGAATGTATTGACAGTTTCAAATGACTGTATAGCACGAAAGTTGCTGTGCTGTGGGTTCTTCATCAAGTCACTACGCCAGTTTGCTGTGTCAGTAGTTAAGAAGTCCCCTGTTCGGTTCGTAGTCTCTTTAAACCATATTTATCTCTGATGACAGAATAACAATACAAATAAAATATAAACATAATTGTTGTGTCCAGCAAAACTCGGACCACGACTTTGAATCAAACTGGCTGTGTCTGCAGGTGGGGAGCCGGATGTGGGTATGTCTGCTGGTCGTTGCACTAGCGCCTCCTCTGGTCGGTCGGTCGGTCGGTCGGGGCGCCTGTTGGAGGGGGACGAAACTCCTCACTGTCAGGCAAAGAAGCTTCTGGCGACTCCACATGTATCGGAGGAGGCATGTGGTAGTGTGCAGCCTTCCCCGGATCGGCAGAGGGGGTGGGGTAATTGGCCGGATACAATTGGGGAGAAAAAGGTGAGGGGAGAGTATTGCCTGCCCCCCCCCCCCCCACCACCACCCTTTCCCTGTATCCGGTCAATTACCCCACTCTTCCGAGCCGTTCTGGTGTGATCTGATTCATTCACTGTCGTGAAGGTTGTGGGAAAGTGGCAGAAATATGACTGTATAACAGTTATGAATTACGTCCATTATTTAGGCTGTTTGTTTATTTATCTAGTTTATCTTATTGACCGCTGCGGCCAACACGCTTCAAAACAGGCAACTTTTACTTTGAAGGCGAGCTGTCTCTGTTTCCGGCTCTCGACTTCCTCGTTCAAATGTCATTGTACAGTTGGATCATGGAACAAGCTGATGCTTTGGCATGCTGACTTGCATCGCACGTCCTCGTTCAACGCGACAACACAGGCCAAGCATTATCAGCGTTTAGGCGCCATCGGCTATCGAAGAACAAGCTCACACGGGTCAACGTACATTTGCATCAGTACAAGTAGGACAATTAAATTAGGAAATACCCATAAACTGGCATTTTTCATTATACAACGTGTAGTATTCCTGTAACCTATCACGTTACAGTTGATAGGACAGGATATGACGTACAGTTGCTACGACAGGATATGACATATGACGCACGGCAGTACTGGAGGTGAGAGATGTCATGGGGATGCCCCGATGGAGTTCATTAAAGACAAACAGTTTGAGTAAGCTGCCTCATTCACTATACCGTATCAGAGAATACGACACAATGTGGACAACCGCAGATCAATTATGCTTTACGCACGAATCAATTTGCCATCAGCTTCGTTTATAGATCAGTGCATCTCAGGAGGAGCACAGCATCACCTCGACAAAAGGACAACAAATGGAGCAACACCACACGTTGTTATTAACAAATGTGCAAATAAACGAAAGGTTCGGTGCAATGGTACTATGTGAATAACATTTTAAGGCTGCACCTTCAGAGTCTGAAGCTGTACAAGAAACCAACGCATTTCCCGTGCTGCAAATCACACCGCAGTAAAAGTCAGACTCCGCAAAAAAACAAAACAAAACAAACATATATGTTGCTTCGGTGTATAAGTCGCATTTATGGAGACGCGTCTGGCGGAGGTGCCTCTTGCGCATGCTCCTGTCAACTGCGGAGGTCACGTGATGGTCCTGTCAACTGCGGAGGTGCCTCTTGCGGAGGTCCGCCATTTTGTCTGCAGCCAGCTACTCTTGCATTTATGTGGCGGCACAGTAGTGGTCAGGGTTTTTTCATACCCGCAACCACCCCACCGTTTATGAGAGCCAATCAGCACCATTTGGCCTGCTAAAATATGCATTAATTAGCCACCCGAACTCGGCCCGACACGCAAACCTCCAAGTTTAGCCTCGGCTACAGCAAAGTGAGCGGTGTTGCACCATTTGGTTTTTGGGCTGTTTGCCCAGCATAACACACTGATTGCAAGGCATAGCCTATTGTAGTGTAACATGCACGGATAAGAAGACACGCTGGCCGCTGGCTGGCGGATCTAATCCTTTAGTCGAGCGGTTAGTGATGTCTCCTGCGGTGCGGGCGATACGGGTTCGCTTCCTGGCCGCGGCAGTTCCTGTGGTTGCGTTGTCCCCCGAATTCGCTAAATGGTTTTTGGGCTGTTTGCCCAGCATAACACACTGATTGCAAGGCATAGCCTATTTGTATATTAGCCTGATAGAGTCTGGGTCTAGGCTATTAAATACACAGACGAGTTGCTGTCAACAGTGTTGTTTATTGTTGAATGACTAGATCCTTGCTTGTGATGTATTAACTCTCAGAAGTAGGATAAAAGCGTCGTTGGATACAAGCGTCTGCTAAATGAAGCTGTAACATTTTGAGACCTGGCAACCCTTGTCAAAGCCAAAGAAAGCTCCATCAGTTCATCTGGTCAACACGTTTATTGACAGAGAAACGTTTCATCAGTCTTCTAAGTGACCTCTTCAGTCTCGACTGACTGCAGGTATCCCCCCCCCCACACTCATAAACAATACAGCGGCATAGACCACCGGAACACTTCCGGGTACCTTGACAACAGGCCGCCAGGAGAGGGGGATAGAAAACCCAAGCCGCCAGGCCGCACTGTATTAGATACGCAGCCTAGCCGTAGCTACAATGCCCAAAAGTTGCTGCGTGGTGGACTGTACTGTTAACAAGAAAAACAACCCAAATATTGTTTTTTTGTATTGCCTAAAAGGCAGAAGGAGGGAGAAAAACGATTGAAATGGCTCCAGGCGATCAGAAGGAAAGACAAGGATGGACAACTCTGGGATCCTGACAGCAAACATGTTTACGTCTGCAGTCTGCACTTCATCACTCGTAATGTTAGTTAGTTTAACTAGTGTAACCGGTTATTTTCTTGCCCGGTGCGGGATTCGATACGGGGTGTACTGCACCACAAGGCGACAGCACTAACCGCTCGGCTAAGGGGTCAAACCCGTTAGCTAGGGGCTAACGTGACTTATTAGTAGTTTACAGTCGTCACGCTCCCCGGAAGCGCGCCCTCGCGCTTCGTTATTCCCGCGCTCCGAAGAGACTTCTGAGGATCTGCGCACTTCCTGATCCCACCGCTGCCACCAATGTAACCGCTTATTTTCTTGCCCGGTGCGGGATTCGATACGGGGGGGGGGGGGTACTGCACTACAGGGCGACATCACTAACCGCTCGGCTAAAGGGTCAGACCCGTTAACTAGCGACTAACGTGTCTTATTAGTAGTTTACACCAGTTAGTAATAGTGTAGCGAATTCGGGGGGCAGTCCGAGGTACCGTCGCCACAGCCGGGACGCGAATCCGTATCTCCTGCACCGCAAGCGACATCGTTAACCAGTCAACCAAAGAGTCCGACCCGTTAGTCAAGGACCAACGTGTCTACTTATCCATGCACGTTACAATAGGTTACGTCTATTCTACATTTTGAGCCGGTGGCTATATGGAATTCCACAGTTAGCTAAACCTATCTGAATGGGATCACATTCTTCAACTCCATTTGTATTTTTATCCGTTAAAAATCATAAAATGGTCCCTCCTCCCCCCTTAATATTTGGTCACATGCTCAATTTTGTTTATCTTTCCTAGAAAGAAGGGGTAACTACCCCGGTCTCCCTTACCCAGTTAAAATGCAAACATTGTTATCACGTTATTATTGTCATCCTTATTGAGTAGTATATCATGCATCATTGCATGCAGTCATGTGTAATCCAGTAAAAAGTAATAATTGAATAAAATGCAAACATTGTTATCACATTATTATTGTCATCCTTGTTGAGTAGTATATTGTAGCGACTTCGGGGGACAACGCAAGCACAGGAACTGCCGCGGCCGGGAAGCGAACCTGCATCGTTCGCACCGCAGGAGACATCGCTAACCGCTCGACTAAAGGGTCGTACCCGCGAGCCAGTGGCCAGCGTGTCTTCTTATCCATACACGTTACACTACCCCCCTCCTTCGGGAAGCGCGTCCCCGCGCTTAACCATATCAGCTCCTTCACGCCTTAGGGCGCATACGCTTCCGATGGCCTTACGGTCGCTCCATCCCACTTCTGACACCAATGTAGCAAATTCGGGGGACAACGCAACCACAGGAACTGCCGCAGCCGGGAAGCGAGCCCGTATCGCCCGCACCGCAGGAGACATCGCTAACCGCTAGACTAAAGGGTCAGACCCGCGAGCCAGCGGCCAGCGTGTCCACTTATCCATGCACGTTACAGTATCATGCATCATTGCATGCAGTCATGTGTAATCCAGTAAAACGTAATAATTGAATAAAATGCAAACATTTGTTGAAAATGTGGCCTAGTTCCCCATGGCTGCTCTAGGTCATGATGCGTGATTTAATTTTTGCCTTTTATCATTTCAGGGTGTAATGCAAAGGACCCCATGCACCCGGACTACTGTCCCTTGAAAGGACGCTGGCCACCGATACTGCGAATTTTTCGCAAATATCGGTTCTCGTCCGCGGCATCCAACGTAGCGACATAGTTAGCCATTTAAACCGTGTTCAAACTTGCCGGCTTCTATCCCCCACTAGCGCCCCCCGCTCTAACGTTCGAACGCGGAAGTGCAGCGGTCTACAACGACGATCGGTTTCGTATACAAATTGCCACGAGCCTCGTCAAAGTCACGTCACTTCCGGTAAGACCGGGCAGAGCTCTCCTCTGACAGGCTGCGTGGAAAGATGGTGCTCGACTTGGACCTGTTTCGGACCGACAAAGGCGGCGATCCAGAAATCGTCCGGGAGACTCAGAGAAAACGGTTTAAAGATGTCACGCTTGTGGACAAGTTCGTCGACGCAGATACGGAATGGCGAAAATGTAAGCGTCGGAGGGGGGCCCGTGCACTGTCCCGCGGTAGCGGTTGGCTAATCATGCTAACGCTAGCGCCATTCATTGGCTGAGCCCTTTTAGCCGCTTAAGTGAATCAGTGCAGCAACTCTTGTCGATAGTGACAATGTGTACGGTGGCTTTCCCGGTCCGTTCGGACGGGCACAATATATTTGTGGGCGGTTTGTCTGGAAACGAGGTGGCTCAGCGTACGAACGCATGATTCCGAAAGCAGATTTCTGCGCAGACCGGCGCGTCATCCAACTCGGCGCACCGTTCAGTCTGACGCAATCGGCCGCATGTCGGCCCATCCTCGTCCTGCCATGCGCTGCTTGGTGGCACATTCATGTAATGTGGTTATTTGAGTGTGATGGGGGCCAGCAAACAAGCATGGGCCCTGCCAGTGCAACGCCACCCAAACACTCGTACCGTCACACAAGCCATCGCAATTATAGAAAAAAGAGCTAAACAGGGAAGTGACTTCTGTTGGTGTCTCTTTAATAGGCCGCTTCACTGCAGACAACCTCAACAAGGCAAAGAACCTCTGCAGCAAGAGCATCGGAGAGAAGATGAAGGTATGATGATTATTATTATCGTTATTAAACCTTTATTTTAATAGGCAAGTTAATTAAGAGCAAACTCTTATTTACAATGACGGCCTATGTTGGGGGTAAGTGCCCCCTAGGGCAGTGTTTCTCAACCCAGTCCTCAAGGACACCCTATCCTGCATATTTTCTTTGCAACCCTGAATAGGTACCTGTTTGTAGTTATTCAGTTAATCAGCAATGAATTTTGTCAGATGTTGCACACCTTGCATAATTAAGTGCTGCGAGATGATTGGTCGAGTAAGTACAAGCAGGGCTACCTATGCAGGGTTACAATGAAAATCTGCAGGATAGGGGGTCCTTGAGGACTGGGTTGAGAAACACTGCCCTAGGGGAAGGGGATGGGGAGTAAAATAGAAAAAAGAGAGGTAAAGGGACAGCAGTGACATGACAGGCCAAGTACACAGATGTGGACATCACAATCAGTACAACAAAACATTCATAGTGGTCATACTTACGTGTGCAGAGGAACAAGGCTGACGTATAGCAACAGGTAAGACAGCACACACGTTCACGACGGTATGATGGCGTCATCAAAACAAAACACATGTTATTCCTCATACTTACCCTGTCGGAGACTCCTGGACATTGAGTTGATTAAGTGAGATTTCTGAGATAAAGGGCTCGTTATGCTGCTTGCTGTTAACACTTTTTTTTTCTTTTTTCTTTTGGTGGTTGCAGAAAAAGGAGCCAGTTGGGGAAGATGAGACTCTACCTGAAGAGGCACAGAACCTGGAGGCCCTGACAGCTGAAACACTAGTGGTATGTTTCTGAGCATGTGTGCAAATGGGCAAAGGAATATTTAGTCACACTATTGCTTTGCAGTTCTTTATTTATTTTTCTTCCGCCCATTTTTTGACACTTTGTAGCTCCTTCATACTTTTAGCTACTGAAACCATTGAACTATCAAAATGTTCAACTCATTAAGGACATTAGTGCTCCCCTTTCAGATTTTACATACCTTTTGAAATTTTTGAAATGTTCAACTTTTTTCAGCCATTTTTTGAATGGGAGTCAATGGGGGACTTTTGCAACGTTTCCACCTCTTTTACTCCTTCATACTTTTAGCCACTGAAACCATTCAGGTATCAAAATGTTCATCTCTTTAAGCCCATTAAGGCTTAAATTTCAGGTTTTTTGAAGTCTTTTATACTTTTAGACATATTAAGCTTTTTCTACTTTTTCAAAACAATGGAAGTCTATGGGGAAAGGTTGAAACCCTCATCACCTTTGAACTGTATCTCCGCCTTAATTTTTTTGAGCTAGAAACCCCATTTAAAGCTTAAACAGTTCAGGACATTCAGCTCTTTCAGAATCCTATTCAGATTTTAAAAATATTTTATAGTTTTTGAACAATTCAGCTCTAAAGTTTAGCAATTCTGCCATACGCTTTGCCTGTTAGAATGTTCAGTCCTATTGTGACATCACATATCAATTTGAAACTCGACTGCCAGGCTAATTACTGTCAACTCTCAACATCTGGTAGATTTGATCAGTTTCTGCCACTTCTTAACCGCTCTTCCTCCCTCTTCAACCTTCCTACCTTCCTTCCTACCTACCTACCTTCCTTCCTTCCTACAACCTTCCTACCTACTGTCTTTCCTACCTTCCTACAACCTTCATACCTTCCTTCCTACAATCTTCCTACCTTCCTTCCTTCCTACAACCTTCCTACCTTGCTTCCTACCTTCCTTCCTAAAACCTTCCTACCTACAACCTTACCTTCCTTCCTACAACCTCCCTGCTATCCTACCTTCCTACAACCTTCTTACCCTCCTTCCTACCCTTCCTCTTCATCACTACTCTTCATCTTCATCACTACCCTACCTCTTCATCGCTACTCTTCATCTTCATCACTACCCTCCTCTTCGTCACTTCATCTTCATCACTACCCCTCCTCTCATTCTACCATTCCTCCTCTCATTCTACCCCTTCTTTAATTCTACCCCTCCTCCTCTCAGTCTACCTCTCCTCTCATTCTACCCCTCCTCTCATAACACATGAAGACCATTTCTTCTGATGTACTGTAGCTCTTTTTTCTTCTTTTAGAAGAACAATGTTCAGGTCAGGTTTTGCAGTTCAATGACATAGGCTTACTTGGGGACTCTTTTACCAGCGGGGGTCACATACCTCAGACTATTCTAACCTTTTCCATACATAAACCATTGCTGCAGATGCTTGCAAGTTTTGTTACAGCCTTGTTGTGTGTGTTTGTAATGGGACTGGGAGCACTTTGAAATGTTTGCACCACTTCCACTTTTTCATACTTTAAACTACAGAAACCATTCAACAATCAAACTATTTATGTATATTTAGCACATTATGGCAATTTTTTCAGTTTTTTATACCTTTGAAACTTTTAAAATATTCAGCCATTTCACATTTCAGTTTCCAGGTATTTCAGGTAGGCTAGTGACTTTCTGACTTTTCCTATTTATCCATTTTCAGCAATGCTTTCGCGATTTCTTTCAGCAGCTCAGCATTCACACGCTTTTTCTGTGGAAAAGCATTTTTCTAGTTTGAGTCTCAGTGTTAAAGACTCTCCTTACTGCATATTAACCACTATGGCAGCGTTCAGAAAATAGTGATTTTGGGGGGGATGAACAATTTCAATCAATTAAAGAAATGGTTAGGATGTGCCTAAAAATATTTTCTCTGGTTTGTTTGTTTTTCTAACTTGTTGTTTTATCTATCCTTTTTCCAATATCAGGCACTGACCGTAACCCAGATCAAGAAGGTGCGTTTGTTGGTTGATGAGGCGGTGCAGAAAACGGACACTGCGAGGATAAAGTTGGAAGCAGAACGCTTCGAGTTCTTGAGAGAGATCGGCAACATCCTGCACCCATCTGTACCTATTAGCAATGATGAGGTAGGTAGATTTAGATGGACAAACCGTAATACGTGATCTGTGTGTAACAACTAAACATATATGCCATGGCTAGAGCTGGACCCCACGTATACAGGACAGCTGTTGACTCTCTAATAAGTTCAATGTGCAGCTTGCTTGCTTGCTTTATTTATTTATTTTAAGGCTGAAGTTGATAAACCTTTGCCTTTAGGAACCCTGCATTCTGAAACAGCCTACGCCATAGTATTGCGCTTTAAATGGTGGTCCATTAAAATCATCAAAATATGGAACAGGATTTTTTTTTTAAGATCATTTGTTTGGGAATTGCAGTCTTCAAAGTGTAGGAAAATAAAATCTGAAACATTTTAAGTGTGTGCCCCCCCCCCCCCAATTTGGGTTATATTTAGAAATGAAACCGTTACTGGTTTCATGATAAACCATGGTAAAATTCCTGACGGTTAGTAGTATTACCATTTAAATGTTAATTAAAACCGTGTTTGATTACTGCGTTGTGAAAAACTAGAGGTAAATACTTTCCAGCACAACCAAATTTAGCAAAATCAGAATCTACATTCGTTGGTGATTTTGTTACCACTACTACTACTAGTTTCGGCTGCTCCCGTTAGGGGATGCCACAGTGGATCATCCATATCCATCTCTTCCTGTCCTCTGCATCTTCCTCTGTCACACCAGCCACCTGCATGTCCTCTCTCACCACATCCATAAGCCTCCTCTTTGGCCTTCTTCTTTTCCTCTTCCCTGGCAGCTCCATATTCAGCATCTTTCTCCCAATATACCCAGCATTTCTCTTCCACACATGTCCAAACCATCTCAATCTTGTCTCTCTTGCTTTGTCTCCAAACTGTCCAACCTGAGCTGTCCCTCTAATACATGGGTCCCCAATTACTTTTCATAGCGGAAGGGTAGGGAAATAAAAAAAAAAATCTTCCTCCTGGCATTTCTCCAAAAATTCTCGCGGACCATAAATCAACCTGTCCGGCCCGCGGGCCGCCTATTGGGGAACCCTGCTCTAATATACTCGTTCCTAATCCTGTCCTTCTCCTTTTTTTGACTTTGTTATCTAATGGAAATGGCATTCCTGTTGATGTGTCTTGACTGCTGACATTGGATCACATGTTTGTCCCCTGGCCCATCAGCATCACTCACACACCTCACTGGGTTTGTGAGTGAGAAATTACATGAGCACAACATTGTCAGATTCACTAAATATGCTTTGCAATCTCCTTACAATTTTATTACCCAGTACATTTAAATTTGCTTTGGTTATTTTTATGCATTACCGGTATGTATTCTACACTACTTCGCTGTGCGTGTAATTCATGACGTTACATCATAATAGTGTTGCTTTTATGCATTTGACACCTATTGCATGTCTGTCCGTCCTGGAAGAAGGATCCCTCCTCTGTTGCTCTTCCTGAGGTTTCTCCCGTTTATTTTCCTGATGAGGTTTTCTCATGGGGGTTTTCCTCATTCGTGTCTAGGGTCCAAGGAAAGAAGGTGTCCTATGTTGTTTTCAATTGCATCGATAGTAAAGCCCTTTGGGACTACATGGTTATTTTGGGCTATATAAATAAAACTGACTTGACTATGTAACACGTGAAGGTCCATCTACGAGTATTTGCACAAATTTGTTAGGTTTTAGCAGTTCAATGAAGTATAGCTAGTTTGCTGTCTCGCTATTAAGAGTAAGAAATACATTATTTAATTTTCACTTTTGTTGATGTGATGAAGTGCTGGCTGTTGGCTGGGGGTTGACTGAGGAGAACAAGGCACATGAGGGAGAGAAAGACCAGCGCAACACACAAACACAGTACACTCGCTGAGTTCTATACTATGCTGGCGAAGATGTTTTGCCATGTTAGTAGTGCATCCTCTCTTGCATGAAATAAGTTTGGCACAGGTGTTGTTGCACTGTGCCTACCTGTCATTTTTTTCAAACAAACTGAAGCCATGCTTTTGAATGCTTGCTGCAGTCCATGATGGCCAATGGCTCTACCGACACTCGTGTGCTCGCTACTCTTCATGATTTTCCCACAAAAAAAAAACCAAAAACGGTATCACGTGACACTTCATTATCCCGTCCAGAAAGAGCAACGGTGTGTAGCACAGGAGACGGGAAGACGTGCATGCATTCAACTCGCATAACTACGAGCACAGCCGTGCAGATGGATAGCAAGGTCGTGGAACTGAAACTAGCGCGGGTGAAAATTGTTTAGGAACTGATGAGCAAAATCGAAATTAAAATTTCTTAATGATTCTTTTAACCGGTTCTAACTTGGAACCAGCTCTCGATGCCCAACCCTAATTAGCTTTTGTCTTAAATATGCGACCAATATTTACCAATACCAACATCAATATTCTCTTTAAGAAGCATTAATTTACTGGTGAGGGACTTGGCTAGCACTTGAGCCTCTGAAGTTATTTTAACTGCATTGACTTGTTTATTTATTTATGTGTATTTTATTTTTATTTTGTGCAACCTACGTATGCATGCAGTTACTGTCTTGGTCAGGACTCTTGAAAATCAGACTTCTTGCCTCAGTGAGTGAGACCTTCCTAATAAAAAAGGTGAAATATGTATACCAAAATAGACAGTTTGCATGTAAATCTTCAAATCGTAGCCATTACCTATGTAACTAAATCAAGAACCTCTTTCCATTCCCTCACCTCCCTAATGTTCTCCTGTGGCGTTGTTTTTGTTCTCCTGGCTGGCAGGACGCAGATAACAAGGTGGAGCGCACTTGGGGCGACTGCAGCGTGCAAAAGAAGTACTCCCATGTGGACCTGGTGGTCATGATCGATGGCTTCGATGGAGAGAAGGGAGCCTTGGTGGCCGGGAGCAGAGGCTACTTCCTGAAGGTGAGCTCATCTTCTATTAAGACACGTGTATACAGATACACGGATGAGCCAAAACATTATGACCACCTGCCTAATTTGCTGTTGGTCTTCCATGTGCTGTCAAAACACCGATCCGTTGAGGCATGGACTCTACAAGAGCCCTGCAGGTGTCCTTTGGTATCTGGCACCAAAACAATAGCAGTAGATCCTTCAAGTGCTGTAAACTGTGAGGTGGAGCTGCCGAGGATTGGATTTGTTAGTCCAGCACATCCCACAGATGCTCAATCAGATTGAGATCTGGAGAATTTGGAGGCCTGGGTGCGACACCTTGCATCGTGTTCCTCAAACCATTCCCAAACAATGTGTGCAGTGTGGCAAGGCGCATTATCCCGCTGAAAGAGGGAATACTACTGCTGTGAAGGGGTGTGCCTGGTCTGCAACGATGTTTAGGTTGGTGGCCATTCATGTCTAATTGACGTCCACATGAATGGCCAGACCCAGGGTTTCCCAGCAGAACATTGCCCAGCGCATCACACTCCCTCCACCGGCTTATCGTCTCCCCACAGTGCATCATCCTATTGTCATCACTTCCCCAGGTAAATGGTGCACATGTACACAGCCGTTTACATGATCGAAAAGAAAACTGGACTCATCAGACCAGGAGGCCTTCTTCCACTGCTCCAAGATTCAGTTCCGACACTCGCTTTCCCTTTCTAGGCGCTTTCGATGGTGGACAGGGGTCATCATGGGCACTGACCAATCTGCAGCTACGTAGCCCTACACATTCCTCCTATAAACATTATTGAAATTTTCTGCAACTTGTGCCACAGTAGACCTTCTGTCGATTCGGACCAGACGGGATTGCCTTCGTTGCCCTTGCGCACTGACGAGCCTTGGGCGACCAGCTCCTTGCCACCGATTTGTGGTTTGGCCCTTGACCGCCATTGGTAGGTACTTACCACTGCTGACCGAGAACACCCCAATATTCTTGCCGTTACAGAGATATTCTGACCCTGTCATCTGGCCATAACAATTTGGCCCTTGTCAAAGTTGCTCAGGTCGTTACTCCTGCCCATTTCTCCTGCATCTCCTTTGGCAGGAAAAACATTTTCAAATAATGATTTCATCATCAAGCACAATCTCAATTTTATGTTTTTAACTGAAACTTGGTCAGACCAAGATAACAGCGCAACTGTTCTTACCGAGTCAGCTCCTACCAACTTCAGTTTTGTGAGCGAAGCCAGAATGCTTGTGAAAAGAGGTGGAGTTGCCGTTTTGTGTAATGATTTGCTCCACTGCAAGAAGATATCGTATGGAAATTTTGCTTCTTTTGAATATGTGGCTCTTAAGTTGACTTCCTCTCCTTGAGTTATATTTCTAAACATCTATAGGCCATCTAAATACAATGCAAACTTTTTTGATGACTGAACTGCTTCTATATCCGCATTGACTTTGACTGTGTAGTTATTTTTGGTGACTTAAACATCCATGTTGACAACCCCCAGGACAGAGGAACTAAAGAACTGTGTTGTGTTGTTGATAACTATGGACTGACTCAGCACGTGACGGAGCCCACACACAACAAGGGGCACACCCTGGATATCTCCAAGGGTCTGATCATTTCTAAGTTTGGCGTGACTGATGTTGCTATCGCTGATCATTCCCGTGTTTTCTTTAAGAGTACTATCTCCTGGCACACAAATATTGAAACAGAGGAAGTCTCTTTCACACCTGCCCTCTCTTAGATCTCAGTCAATGAGCTTGTAGATAATTTCAATTCTAAAATTACAAATGTTATTGATGTCATTTCGCCCACAAAGGTGAAGGTGGTCTCTGGTAAGAAAAGAACTCCATGGAGATGTGCCACGCTGGTCAGAATAGGGAAGAAAAAAAAAAGAGTGTCATGAAGCTGAACGCAGGTGGCGAAAAACATCTTTCTCTTCATTATGACATCTATAAAGAGAGACACGCATTTATAATGTGGAACTGAGAAATGCAAAGCGGTCCTACTTCTCTGACACCATTGCCAAAAACAATAATAATGTATGTGCCTTGTTTGCTACTGTTGACAGACTAACAAACCCTGCTGTGGCAGTATCATCTGAATTTCTATTTACAAGGGCTAGCAATGAGTTTGCAATTCTTCGATGACAAAATGCAGAAAATTAGACTGGCAGTCAGTGCCTCTGTACTAGGTACAGGGTATGTGTTGTCCCTGTGTCCACCTAAAATCATTTCAAATAGCATGACATCATTGGATCCCATCCATTTCCATCATCCAAACCACTTGTCTTGCTGTCGGGGTCGCGGAGATGCTGGAGCCTATCCCAGCAGTCATTGGGCGGCAGGCAAGGAGACACCCTGGACAGGCCGCCAGGCCATCACAGGGCATTTCTTTAGCTATTCTTCTCAAGAGCCTAAAAACACCCTGAAGCTGAAGTTAAAAATTTAACCTTCAACAGTCTGTGGAAGATCCAGAGTATGAAGAATGAGCAGAATATGTAAAATGCCCACTGTACTCAAAACACCTGAATCTAACACTTGAACTAAATCATTGGCTATTTTCCCTCATCAATATTGAATGTTCATCATTCTAACTTCATTATTTAGCGCTAAGAAGTTATCAATTCATGTCAGATTGTAACTGACAACTAATGCTCCACATTACTGGAGACTGTGTCTCGGGTTTGAGAAAGCATCCTAAAAGTGAGGGCATGAATTGGGTAACACAAGTTCAGTAAATACAAACTACTATATGCTGTAAAACACAGCATACTATAGTAGTAGAAGCTGACAGCCTTCATCATCTCTTCCTGTCCTCTGCCTTCAGTCGTCTTTCTACCAACAGCACAAAGACTCATTCCAGCAGTTACATCTTCTCTGTAGAAGTCAAAGCAATTCCCATGGGAATAATTTGATCCCATCAACCATAAAAACTTGGAGGACATTATACATCATCAGAAATCCTCCTGCTGCCTTGATATTCTGCCAAAAGGCTTTTTCAAAGATGTTTCTAATTGCATGGCCTCAGATCTTGTACAAACTGTCAACACGTCTCTTCTCTCGGGTTTCTTCCCACATACCCTGAAAACTGCTGTCATCGAGCCACTCTTAAAAAAGGATAATCTAGACTCTTCACTAATGAGCAATTATAGGCCCATATCAAACCTAATTTCTCTCAAGTAAAATAACTGAAAAAGCCATTTTCCAGCAGCTGAAACACTTCTTGGCACTAAACAACTGTTTTGATGTGTTCCAGTCAGGATTTCAACCACACCACAGCACTGAGACTGCTCTTGTTAAGGTCTTTAATGACGTCCACTTAAACACAGACGGTGGCAGAATCTCAGCCCTGGTATTATTGGATCTCAGTGCTGCATTTGACACAGTCGACCACAACATATTACAAGACCGACTGGGAAAACTGGGTTGGACTTTCTGGCAAAGCACTAAACTGTTTGCCCTGACAAGAAGCAGGCATTTTCAAACATCAGCCTGTCCCGAAATACTGTGGCTAGTCGTGTTGATGAACTGGCCTCCGATATAGAGAGCCAGCTAAAATCAAAAGCCAAGGACTTTGTTTCATACTCACTAGTGGTAGATGAGAGTACAGACAGGACGGACACAGCCCAGCTGTCCATATTCATCCGAGGGGTGGACACTCAGTTGTCCGTCACTGAGGAACTTTTAGACGTGAAACCGATTCACGGGACAACAGGACAGGACATTTTCACCCAAGTGCAGCAGAGCGTGAACAAAATGGAACTGCCCTGGAATAAACTCGTTGGACTGACAACGGATGGTGCACCGGCGATGTGCGGTAGATATGTCTCCTGACAGGTTCTCGCCAGTCATGTGTTTGGTTTGATTGTGTGAATAAACACGCCAGTTTGGCTGCATTGATGTTACCTCTGAGTCGTATATGAATTGAATTGAATTGCCTTTTATTAATCCTCAGGTTGGGGAAATTTGAATGTCACACCGACAGCAAAATGAGAAGAAGCATACAGAGTATTGAAGTTTACTGTACAAAGAGACCAATCAAATATACAATAATCCTAAAAAACTCTGTGCTTTATGAATAGCATATGGGTTGTAACCATAACAAGAATCACTGTAATGAATGTCATGGCCCCCGATTTTATTCACAACCCTCAGAATGGCCCTCAGTAAGTTTGGATTGGACACCCCTGATCTATATGCTCCCATTAGTTCAGATGATGGAAAAGAGTGAAATATGTTACCATAATTATGCAGATGACACACAGATATACACCATATCACCAGGGGACTATAATCCCGTACAAGCGCTGAGTAAGTGAACAAATCGATTGGATGTCTCAGAATTTTTTTCAGTTAAACAAAGATCAAATGTTACAAACCACAAACCAAGTCAGAAATCATGGCATAGTCATGGACTCACCTGAATTTAAGTAGCCACATTAAGACAATTACAAAGTCAGCCTGCTATCACCTGAAGAATATGTCGAGAATTAAAGTTTTTATGTCTCAATAGGATTTGGAAAAACTTGTCTATGAATTTATCTTAAGTCAACTCGACTACTGTAATGGCGTCTTTACAGGTCTTCTTAAAAACTTGATCAAAACAGCTGCAGCTGATTCAGAACACTGCTGCATGAGTCCTTACTAATACCAAAAAAGTGACTCACATCACTCCAGTTCTGAGGTCTTTAATACTGGCTTCTTGGCCGTCAACAAATTGGTTTATAGAGCACTCGGTTGATAAAGCACTGAATGCTTTAGGTCCAAAAGACATTTCTGATCTTCTTCTACGCTATGAACCATCCAGACCTCTCGGATCATCTGGGACAGGTCTGCTTTCTCTCCCCAAAGTCAAAACTAAACATGGAGAGGCAGCTTTTCAGTTTTTATGCACCACATAGTATCTGGAACAAACTCCCAGAAAACTGCAGATCTGCTGGAACTCACGGTTCTTTTAAATCAAGGCTGAAGACTTTCCTGTCTGCAACTGCTTTTTATTGAATCAAATTTGAAGCTTTTGATGGTCATCTTACACTGCGCTGCAACTTTTACTCTTTTAGTTGTTTTTAAATGTCTTTTTATTGTCTTATGTTGCTTTTACTTTTTGACTTAAAGCTCTTTGAATTGCCTTGTTGCTGAAATGTGCTATGCAAACAAATGTACCCTGCTTCGCCTGTGTTTTGCCACTTAGGATATGCAGGCACCCACAAAAAGCTGGAGTATAGCCTGGTTCTATTTGCAGACTAAATTGTATTTTAAGGAACCACATTCTTAAATTGCTCTCTTTTTTGAAGGGACCCCTGGTATTCCTGGAGCAAGCTTTGATCAACTATGCACTGAGGATTCTCCACAACAAGAAGTACACTATGCTGTACACACCCTTCTTCATGAGGAAAGAGGTCATGCAGGAGGTCGCTCAGCTTAGCCAGTTTGACGAGGAGCTCTACAAGGTACTGGAGTTTTTTAAAAGTCCTTACTCTTCCATCTTTGGTTGTCACGTTCAGAGATGTGACGGAATGAAAATTTCATGTCACTGTTATTGTGACGACAGATATCACAGTTTTTGGTATTGTTGGGATCAGGGGTGAGAATCTCTAGGCACCTCACGATTCGATTCAGAGGGCAACGATGCGATTATAAAATGATTATTTTTGATTTCTACACATGATTTATTTTTTCTCACTGTGTAACTACTTGCTACTTTTAAAACATAGCATATTTTAATGATCTATAATTAAAATAAACAAATGAATTTACTTCCATTATCTTTTATTAATATGGTAACAAATGGAAGAGATGTGTCAACAGAAAGGTCATGTTTTCCAGCATTCCAGAGTAGCCAACAAGAACCCCATATCCAACCTCTTTTTTTGTCGCACCCCCCCCCCCCCCATGGAGGAGACCCAATCAATGGACAAACTTAACCTGCGGTATTCACCAAACATTTACAGAGATCATGATTTAACAATCCCCCTGTCGTGCTTCAGAAGGAGCACTCACAAAGAAGACATTCATGCTTATGAAGTACGAATGAATCATGACAACATGCTTATGTATTGATACATGTTCTGGCACAATCTACTAACCTGAAAGAGGTACGCTTACAATGTAAGAAATCAGCCTGCATCTCCACAAATCTACTGGCCCATCTCATAGCCAACATTTTTCACCAGACTACCTGATCCATGTGCCAGAGGGTTTATTTTGAGAGTTCGTGCATGTGACGGAGGTTATCAGACGGGCACCTTACCTAACTGACATTCCAGTGAGTCTGGCCCACAACATCTCAGGAAGGGTTAGAAGTGTCAGTAGCTCCTAGTACCTTGATACCTACTGTCAGTAATGTCAACCCAGCTGTTTCGCTGCCCTCTTAAAGCACATGTGCCGAATAATACCCCTGCCTCGGCATGAATATCTATATATGCAGATGTAGGGCTACATTACAAGACATTTGGTGTTTGTTGAAGTGGAAAAAGGAGTCCCCTGTGAGGGTAAGGGCAGAATTCATTAATATATTGGGGTAGGGGAATGGTCTAGGGTTGACCCCTGGCTGTGAAAATCATTTCTACAGAGGGTAGCCATGTCTACTATGATGACAACCTACAAATCACCTGAAGAAGTTAAAGGGGGCTCTGGCTTATCTGCTGTCTTGCTCATTTGCCTTTGTCTTCTGCTCTTGCTGTTTTGATCTCGTCTGTGGTACCCTTGCATCTCAGGTGATCGGTAAGGGCAGCGAGAACGCCGATGACAGCTCCATAGATGAGAAGTACCTCATTGCCACCTCAGAGCAGCCGATTGCAGCTTTCCTTCGGGAAGAGTGGCTCAAGCCTGAGGACCTGCCGATGCGCTTTGCCGGATTCTCTACCTGTTTCAGACAGGAAGTGGGCTCTCACGGCAGAGACACCCGTGGAATCTTCAGGGTGCACCAGTTTGAGAAGGTATGGGACTATTTGGGACTAGTGTTGGAAGAACGATTGTGAAAGGAGTGCTCCAGTGGTTATCGCACAAACAAAGTACATTTGATAGCCTGGCCGTCAATGAATGTTCTCTTTTCAGGGCAAGCAGTAGTCTATTTCTTATTCTTTGTACAGTGTCCCCACTCTGATTCATATCCATTTCCTCTACTAAAGCACATTTATAAAGTTTAATTGGGCTCAAATATGCACCCATCCCATCATGAAATTTTAGTTGACGATTAATTGTCATGCAAATAATTGTGGTTAACGATTTAATTGTCTTTTTTGTGTTTGATTTTTATCTTCTTTTTTTTGTGGTCTTTTTATTATTTACTAATTTTATGTCAGGTGGTTCAACATTGCTTTGACTCCTGTAATAATAACTCAAAAGAGGATACTGATAGAATAAAACAATGATTTGCAATCAAGTTAGCCTCTTTCACCTAAGAGCGGTATTTCTTGCAACCACCAGTGGTTTAGCTGAAGGTTCTGTGTTATGACACTTTTTTCCTTTTAAAATGAGGCATTCTTTAGGTGCATTCCAACTAAAACCAAGAATAAAGATTAACTTTAAAAAAAACAAAACTTTCATTTGACTTGCAGAGGAAATAGCCAGAGGCGAAATTTCAGGCCATCGGGGGCACATTTTGCTTTTAAACCAAATGAAAAAGGAGAGCCCGATAACTTGGAGGAGGCCATTTGTCGGATTTGCAGGAAAAAGGGGGCAGTCAAAAGCGCCAATACCACAAATAAAAAAAAAAAACATCTACGGATCCACCACCCCACTCAATTCGCCACACTTGAAAAGACAAAATAAGATTAAATCACATTCCAGTGATACATACCAGTGATGCATAATTGTAGCTTGTGAACAAGTAAAAAAACGGGTACATCATCAAAAAGCTCAGGCTGATTTGTGATTTAATCTTATTTTGTCTTTTCAAGTGTGGCGAGTTGAGTGGGGTGGTGGATCCGTAGATGTTTTTTTTTTATTTGTGGTATTGGCGCTTTTGACTGCCCCCTTTTTCCTGCAAATCCGACAAATGGTCTCCTCCAAGTTATCGGGCTCTCCTTTTTCATTTGGTTTAAAAGCAAAATGTGCTCCGATGATGCTGTGGCGTTTGGCTTTGCAGCTGCGTCCATGATGTTGATGTCAACACATGCTCGTCCAAATGCAGTCGTCAAATATTATAGAAGAAGCGTCTCAAGATAGTTTGTTGGCACTATTTTTTTTTTTATTTTATTGAGAAATATTTTCTTAACATTTCAATTTGACAAAAAGTAGAACAGAAAGAAGACCAGGGTAATTAGTTCCATGTGCCAGGGGCGACAAGATGACGTCATTAAAAGAGCGCCCGTCAAACAACAAACGGTGGGAAACAACGTGGGAATACTGATGGAAATATGACATTTCTGTTAGTTTCATCCAGCTGTTTTTATACAAATGAAACAAGTCTCACTATCATGCAAAGTGATCGCGGTCAGGTCAAATAGCCGCTCAGCAATAAGCAATCAGGCGTTTATGTAATAATTGCGACAGCCCTAACCCCGGTCCCAGTTAGTCCCTCCCTGATCTCTACACAGTTCTGTCAGGTAACGGGAGTTTGTTTGCAGTGAGGAAGGCGGGTGTTGGTCTGCAGGGGTGTCGCTTGAAACAACTCCTAACCTGGGGAGTAAGGAGGCTGACGTTGCCTCTCCCACAGGGGGGCCGTACTGCAGTGTGTGTATTATGTGCATTAGAATTAGAGTAGTAGTCATATTCACGGTATTACCCTCAGCACTGCACTGACTGGCGTTTTGTTTTTATTTTCAAATATTATTTTACATGTCTCAAATGTTTAAAAAAATAGAATTTGACTCCATAGTTGTAGAGATTGAAGGTCATATTTATGTATTTATCTTTTGCAGAGGTTTCATTTTCACATTGATGCCACGCTACATAGTTGTGATGCTGACCGCCACATTGCTGACATGTAGCGTTTGTACATTTGTGCTGCGTTTGGTGTAATGAATCCAGAGTTGACCTGCTGTCCCTGGTCCTTCTCCCATCAGATCGAGCAGTTTGTGTACGCGTCCCCCCACGACAACAAGTCCTGGGAGATGTTCGACGAGATGATCGAAACGGCGGAGGAGTTCTACCAGTCGTTAGGAATTCCTTATCGCATCATCAATATTGTTTCTGGTAGATCCCCCCCCCCCCCACACACACACACACACACATACACACACATCCCTCCTCCTTTCAGTAATTGATTTAAGCAATTTGGTTATGGCTCTTAATCACTTCTGATATTTAATTATCACCGGCTGCTATTAAAGCATAACTGATTTGGGACAGACCCACTGACTAGTTATTGTCTTTTGTGTTAGGTGCCCTTAATCATGCAGCCAGTAAGAAGCTGGACCTGGAGGCCTGGTTCCCTGGATCTGGTGCCTTCAGAGAGCTGGTCTCCTGCTCCAACTGCACCGACTACCAGGCCAGACGCCTCCGCATTCGCTATGGACAGACCAAAAAGATGATGGACAAAGTAAGAGTTAGAGTCCCGCTACACTACGAATGCATTGAAATACAACAATTTTGGCTGAGATGATACAACATGGAACAACTCAGCTGATGCTGAAATGTGTTTTATTTCAAAATGTGTACCACTGTACAGTTAAATGTTTACCTTCTGGGCTATCTAGTGACTAGTGACTATTCATTAACCAAATTACAAAGAAGAAAAACTTTAATTAGGCCCTGTGATGGCCTGGCGGCCTGTCCAGGGTGTCTCCCCGCCTGTCGCCCAAAGACTGCTAGGATAGGCTCCAGCATCCCCGCGACCCTGAGAGCAGGATATGCAGTTTGGATAATGGATGGATGGAAAAACTTTAATTAGCATTACATAAAATTCAGTCCTTTTACGGGTGTCTAGGTGGCTTGGCGGTCTATTCCGTTGCCTACCAACACGGGGATCACCGGTTCAAATCCCCGTGTTACCTCCGGCTTGGTTGGGCGTCCCTACAGACACAATTGGCGGTGTCTGTGGGTGGGAAGCCGGGTGTGGCTGTGTCCTGGTCGCTGCAGTAGCGCCTCCTATGGTCAGTCGGGGCGCTTGTTTTCAGGGGAGGGGGAACTGGGGGGAATAGCATGATCCTCTCATGTGCTACATCCCCCTGGTGAAACTCCTCACTGTCAGGTGAAAAGAAGCGGCTGGCGACTCCACATGTATCAGAGGAGACATGTGGTAGTCTGCAGCCCTACCCGGATCGGCAGAGGGGGTGGAGCAGTGACCAGGACAGCTAGGAAGAGTGGGGTAATTGGCTGGATACAATTGGGGAGAAAAAAAAAAAATCAGCCCTTCCCCCAGGATTTTGTTCCCAAAAAATTATTTTGATTCTCAAAAATTGGCCACCACGCTGTTACGTTTTCAGGTGGTAAATTAAATTTGTAATGGAGAAATAGTTTGATGATGTACCTCTTTATTTCAATGGAGCAGCTTTTACAAATAACTGCTCTGTTATCTAACAAAATAGTGAGCTACTATCTCCATACTGCTGGGATTTTTGCTGCCCTTAAGACATCAGAACCAGATTTATTGGCCATGTAAGTTTACATACACATGGAATCAGGCATTCAGGAAAGATGCATGGCACATTGTGTTGTAGGCTGTTTCAGGATGCAGAATAAGGGGGGAGCTGCAAAAATACAATCACGTTTAACACTACTATTGGACAAAATAATTTTAAAAAAAATGTGTATAAAAATGTTTGGTCAGATTTTCTGGGCATATTTTGCCATTGGCAGATCATCAAAAGTGCCTGTTTCAGCCGATTCTGAAAGGTGGCTAAAGTTTTGGTGCATCCGTACTGGACACAGCCTCAGAAAACGTACAGGACACACCTTTTGAGATCCCTTTCTGTCACGCAGGCGGAGTTCGTGCACATGCTGAACGCAACCATGTGCGCCACCACACGTGTGATGTGTGCCATCCTGGAGAACTACCAGACGGAGGAGGGCATTGTCATTCCAGAGAAGCTCAGGGCGTTTATGCCCCCAGGTAAATTACGCCTCGTGGGTTTAGCGGGTTTGGACAACGGGATTGATGTTGATGTAGTCCATTAGTGTAACACCGTTTTAAACAAATGCCCGTGCTCAGTCGCTTCATAGTGTAGAGCGCTAAACACTAGGAGTTTTTTTTTCCATTCAAGCATGCACGTTTTTAACACAATGTGGCTGTCGCCCCCCCCCCACCCGTCCATCAAAATTAAACATTTAGAAATGAATTCAATTTTACACACACATATATATATATATAGAGAGAGAGAGAGAGAGAGAGTATATATTTGCCCTTTATCATTAAAGCACACTACTCAGATTCTTGGCCAAATCGATAATGTTCTGTTCTACTCAACGAGATGTTACACAGCTTACCACTAGAACAACCAAGGCGATAATTTTGACGGTTTTGGATTTTCAAAGTTTAATAACTTTGTGGAAAAAAAGATACAGACCTGCTGCTCCCTGAATGCTCCAAAAATTGCATAAATGTGCATTAAAATTAGTTTTAGATCAATTGCACAAAAGAAAAGTTATGGTAAGATCTACCATGAGCGGTCAAAATGACCGCTCGTAATTTGCACGTCATGTCACTATTTATGACGTGTTGGTCTTGTCATTTCCTTCGTGAAGTTCGTTGCTCTGTCCTAGAAACACACTAGCATCCTCCATTGCAGAGAAATAGTCTACACTTGATTTTTGATTATTTTTAACATGTCTGGTTACAGACGCCGTTACAGACGCACCATGACTACCACCGAGGCGCTGCAGTATTTACAGGCGCTGGACAGCCGCCATTTTAAATTGGTTGAAAAATAATATTAAAGTTGCTAAAATGTTAATTTTGGTGTCAGTTAGTTTCTTAACAGACATAGTAACATATGCAATGCATTAATATCTCAACTGGGTATTTATCTTGACAGAATATAGAGTGTAAAAAACGGCGGTCATTTGGACCGCCTATGGTGGTTTTAGGTAGGAGTGAAGTCCTGGTCGTTCTAGTGGTAAAATAATCTGTGTTGCCCTGACACTTGACAATTTGTTAATCCTGGCATGTTTGTGACTCATGTAATTGTGTTCAGCAAAGATATGCCCCAACTTTTTGAATCTGTTAGATTCAAATGAGACTCCAGCAGACCTGAATCCTCTTCAGTATGTCCATTCCCGAAAAACTCGTTTCCATTGTGGACTTATTCACCAGTGTCTGTTATTTTCTCTATAATTTATTTCCAAATTTTGAGATGACTGTTTTTATCAAATCTTAAAACAGTTTTTGAGTGTCGCATCCCCCTTGTTGCTGAAGTCTAGTGTGGTTATGTTCTTGGAGTTGATAAAGAACTTTTATGCTCAAAATCATTTGCTTTGACTGTTTAAAAATGTGTACAGTTGTCCTTAATGGGTCTCTGTTCTCAGGCCTAAATATGTTCTGTCTCTCTGTATGTACTCCCTGCAGATCTGACAGAGATGATTAAGTTTGTTAAGCCTGCCCCCATCGATCAGGAGGTCACTAAGAAAGCCAAGAAACAAGAAGGAGGGAAGAAAAAGAAGCAGGGAGGAGACCAGACCCTGCAGACCGCCGTGGAGAACATGTCCGTCAACGACTCGTAGACTTCAGTACCACAGCTGGGCACCACGGTGTCAATTTACTGTCCTCACAGATAGAAACAGATGGAATAGAGCCATGCAGTTATCATTATTCCTCATGAAAGATGCTTAAGGGTGAAGTTGCCCACAGACAACTTGAATTTATTTGCTCGGGGTCTGCTTTCTCATTCGCCCATGGGGAATGGTCATGATTAGGATTTAAGGAGATTTATCCCAAGTCCACATTTAAGGGGCAAGTTCACACTAGAGAAAACTAGGCGGGGGCTCTATTGTCGTCTATCTCAATCTGGATGGATTGTAATCATCTCATCTCAACAGTTCGTCCCTCGACTCATCCCTCTTTCCCTCCCCCGATTCACGTTCAAAAAGGGATCGCTCCATTCGCTCGTCTGTCTACAATCCACCTCAGAGTTCCTGCCGAGACCGTCTACCAGTCTGTCAGTCAAATCTGAACATCACCCGATTCACTCTGGCAGCATCAAGTCCAAAGTCGGCAGACACTGACACTTTAAATTGATATGTAGAGTAAAGTAGGCAAACTATGGACTTTTTAAATCAGTAGTTGTCATTGGTCCACTTTTCTTTTGCACTTGGTAATTTTACACATGGTAGGTACAAGCAGATATGTTTCCAGTATTTGGGCATCCTTGATTATTTCCTGTATCGCCAGTGAATGACCAACAAGATCATAAATGGTTCCTGAGGGTTCAGTAAGCTCCATCATGGCTGGTGGCCGTCGAAAGTGAATGAATCCAGTTCATTCTTGGAGTGTACTTTAATTCTGCGACTGTTGTATTGGCTGTGTAATAAAACCAAAACCCGTCTCTGTTATCAGCAAACGATATTTTAGGACGACATCTATACGAAGCCTATACATTACCGTGATTCGCCTTATTTTATGGTTATTTTTTAAATTAACCTGGGTATGTTTGTCTGCTTTGGACTTAAAAATCATCCACACATTACATTTTAACAGTAGTTGTTGCTTCATGTCATTGTTGAAAAGAACGATGTTTGCTAGCATTTATGGTTGAAACATTGACACGGCTGCGTGTATTCAAAAGTATATATATATATATAATTGAGCATTGACAAAGTGGTGTTCACTGTACACAATAAATATGAAAACATCGGTGAATATGGAAACGAACCTCTTGTCTTTGTGTTCAGTGACCAGTCACATTGGAGATTAGAGTACGAGTATTGATTTCCTTATCAACAAGAATGATGTTACCAGCGGTGCATATAATACTTTACAGTACTTTAACAACCCTCAGATTGCTCTCATAAACAAGTCAAGAGACATGCGGTGGTTTCACTGATCCAGCAACATCCTCAGTCCTGGCGGGGCTGACAGCAGTTTCTGATGAACAGCAATAAGGAAGAACGCGGAGCAGTTACTCATTAACTCCAACAGACTTTACACTTCTCCGGTGATGAAGCAAAAGGAACTTGTCCCAGCGTGGCGATAGCGGATTTCAAAACGGTAAAATGAATCTGTTTAGTCAACTACATATGAAAAAGCCAGGGTTATCTGTTTATACATATGACCTGAAAAAGCTTTTTTTCCCCCATCATACTAGGTAGGGGTCATTTTAGGACTACACAAGCCTGAAGATGAGCGACGTTTCTGAAGATGACAATGAGATCTCTTTTTCAGTAAAGGTAAAGTCTGACTCGTATGTGTTACCGACCTGTTGCATTGACCTGTTATTATGAAGTGTCTGGGAAGATTGGTTATATCATATATAATATGTAACTTTCCTGTTACCCTTGACCCTTTACAGTTTGCCCACTGTTCCAACAGGTCTGTAGATGACACCATCTCACTTTGCTTATTGCTTTAGTACACCTTGAAAAGAAAAACTTCTGTGTCAGAATTTTGTTTATTGACTACAGCACTGCTTTTAACAAACTGGTGTTGAGACTCGGAGGTCTTGGTCTGGGCAACTCTTATCTGTAATTGGCCATTTGATTTCCAGACAGGCAGGCCGCAGACGGTGAGAATAGGTAAAACATACTCATCTACATTAGTTCTCAGGACCGGTGTACCTCAGGGCTGCTGTCTGGGTCAGCGGTCTTTTGTTAGTCTATTATTGTACAGTCTGTTTTACACACAGCTGTGTTGCCAAATCTGACAACAGCGTCATTAAATTCGCAGATGACACCACAGGGATTGGATTAAGTGTATATGTACGTCCTCCTACTCCTTTTTGAACATGTAACAAATAATCTGATGCATACAGAGATTTGTTCGCTGAGTTCAATGTGTGGATTTGTTGATCACTTCAGATTATTGGCAATGGTTTATCTCCTGCTTATTTCATCATCATCGTTAGTTCTGTAACCTTTTTTGAGGTCGTAGGAGCACAGCTGATGTCTCAACATGTTGAGTCATCATTGTGTTTCGGTAAGGGGAGTACCTGGTGGTCCCTATCTCCTCCCCTGCTTATTTACATGTTTGAAATAAATCATTATTTATTCACTCATTCAAATCATCATTCATTCACTAATAAGTGAGTGATGAGAGGGCCTCTAGGAGGGAAGTGGAAGATTTAACCATATGGTGCCGTGGTAACAACCTCTCTAAATGTCAGCAAGTCAAGAGAAATCATTGTGGATTTCAGAAAGATCAGAGAAAATCACATTCCTATTTCCATCAGTGGGTCATCTGTTGAAAATGTGGACAGTTTTAAATTTCTCGGTTGGCACATCACCACCTGCATCCTGAAGAAGGCACAGCAGAGACTGTATTTTCTGAGGTGTCGCAAGAGTTTTGGGATGAGTACCAAAACTGTTATGAACTCTGATGGGAGTACCATGGAGAGGGGCTTGACAGGCTGCATCACAGTGTGGTTTGGCAACCTGACTGCTCAGGGCTGCAGACTGCTGCAGAGGACTGTAAAGGCGGCAGCAGAGATCATCAGCATGGAACAACCACACCTTCATATTTACACCACTCGCTGCAAAAGGAAAGCCCAAAACATCATTAAGGACACCAGCCACCCTGCTCATGTTCTGCCCTCTCTCTTTCCATTTAAAAAACTACCAGAGCATCACATCACACACCACCCGTCTCAGTAATAGTTTCTTTCCACAGGTTGCTGAACAGCTGACACACCCATATAATAATAATAATGATAAATTAAACTTATATAGCGCTTTTCTAACACTCAAAGTGGCTTTACAATAAACGGGGTGAAACAAGACAACAGATAATGCACAGACATACAGGGGTGGATGGGAAGGGGGGCTACGAGAGGGAGAAGCGGCAGCCACACACGACGCCAGCAGTACTCCCCCACTTACACACATAGACAAGGGCAAGAAAAACACAAGACAACATATGCACCTTTTATTGTTGTGATATCGTGTACTTTTCTATATTGTGTATGTAGTGCATGAATTGACTGTACATAGTTTTTTTGTTTTTGTTTGTTTTGGGGGTGAGGTGTCCTTGTGTTAAGGCAGAGAGAGCCAGAGCACAAGAATTTCATTGTATTCCAAATACACATGACATTTAGTTGAAGGGCAGCACGGTGGCATAGTGGTTAGCGCGGTCGCCTCACAGCTAGAAGATCCTGGGTTCGAGCCCCGGGACAGTCCAACCTTGGGGGTCATCCTGGGTCGTCCTCTGTGTGGAGTTTGCATGTTCTCCCCATGTCTGTGTGGGCTTCCTCCTGGTGCTTCAGTTTCCTCCCACAGTCCAAAGACATGTAGGTCAGGTGAATCGGCCATACTAAACTCACTAGGTGTGAATATGTGTGTGTGTGTGGGCCCTGTGATGGCCTGGCGGCCCATCCAGGATGTCTCCCCGCCTGCCGCCCAATGACTGCTGGGATAGGCTCCAGCATACCCACGACCCTGAGAGCAGGATGAGTGGTTCGGATAATGGATGGATGGATGGGATAAAGTTGAGGTTGAAATTGAACTTGGGAAAAATCATGCTACGAGTAGCAATCCAGTTTAAAGGGTGGTGATCGTAAAATGCTTGGGGTAGCTGCAACTTAACCTGACTATGCCTTAGTCTGGCTGCCTGTCAGTATGTTATACTCATGACCTGTCACGTTCTACCATGGACAGTTCATGATGTTCTGGACACGTCCAAGACCAACAAACCAGCACCTTACAGAAGCTTTCTCATTCTTCACGGCTGCCATCTGTGGCTCTGTTGCACATGATTCATAACGCGGTCTGTGTTTTCTGTTTGGATTCTCTTGTAATAATTCGTAGTTCCTGGGACGTGTGGAGGTGGTCCGCCCCGAGGGCCTGCAGATCCTGACTCAGGCGGCACAGATCCTCAAGGTCAGCGGTTGCCAGTGATATCCTGTCTGCTTGTGGGGAACTTCCACCTGTGGAAAAAATAAAATAAACCCCATACCCGTAAAACATGTTGATTTTATAGAGCAAACCCTTTGTCGTGGAGCTCTACTTGCACTGTTATTTTCATTATGCTGTTTGAAGAACTTGTGTCTTATTTTAATTTTAAATTTTTGCTAACTATTAATCTCAGATTAAGGTATAAATTCTTAAAGTCAGCTCAACCAAGGGACCAACATTCTTAATTAATAATTTTAAGTAAGTCTGTCTTAAATGAGTTTTCGTTGCTTGTAATAAGCACAACTTGCTTAACTTCTGGCGCTTCTGTCTCGTGTTAAGGCCCATTAAGGTCGCTCGGTGGCGAGAACTTCATGCTAGTTTTAACAAGTCTAGTCAAGCAACACTGGCAGATTTCTTTTGCTGGATATAATTTAAGAATACATATATGATTACATTTAAGAATATTTGGCTTCTTTCTAGTAGGGCTGGTTTTGCAGCGTTTGTGATTATATTTCCCAGCGTGCTTGCTTGCCGAACATTCAGTCAGATGTGCCGTGCCTCACTCATACCGGCACGTCACCCACATGGTTTTTATGATGCTTGGTGCAGTTCTGTGCAGAGGAGTTAAAAGCTCTCTGGTCAGGAACTCGTGTTTGGTGACTTATTTTATGCCGGCCTAGCTTCAAGTGGTATGGGAAGGGATATGGGCATTACAGTGATGCTGAGCCGTACTTACAACAGGCGTGATGTGGCTACAGCTTGGTACTTGTGCATATGAGAAGAAAAAAAAGTCCTTCTGTTTAAATCATTATATTCTGTTTGAATGTTTGTCTGATACAATCTAATCACTTAGACGCCAGATGGAGACGCCAAAAATAAAGTGCAGAAGAAGAGCAAAGTGTACCTGTTCCTGTCCATGAGCGGAATAGATGTATTGGAAAACAAAACCAAGGTGGGTGGCAGAAATGGCCGTGAAGAATCAACGCTTTTAACATCATACATAGTATAACGGGCGGCACAGTGGTTAGCGCGGTCGCCTCACAGCAAGGAGGTCCTGGGTTCGAGCCCTGGGGTAGTCCAACCTTGGTGGACGTCCCGGGTCGTCCTTTGTGTGGAGTTTGCATGTTCTCCCTGTATCTGCGTGGGTTTCCTTCAGGTGCTCCGGTTTCCTCCCACAGTCCAAAGACATGTAGGTCAGGTGAATCAGCCGTGCTAAATTGTCCCTAGGTGTGAGTGTGTGTGTGTGTGTGTGTGTGTGTGTGTGTGTGTGGGTTCTGTGATGGCCTGATGGCCTGTCCAGGGTGTCTCCCTGCCTGCCGCCCAATGACTGCTGAGATAGGCTCCAGCATCCCCGTGACCCTGATTGGGATAAGTGGCTTGGATAATGGATGGATGGATATAGTATAATGCTATACAAATTATGAGCCATTTATAGTAATATATAGACCAAACACTGACAAGTCCACTTCTACTCCTCCTCCTCCTCCTCCTCCTCCTCCTCCTCCTACTACTATTATTATTACTCATGCTTTCAAAAATGAGCTTAGCAATTCCTCTTATGTTTTCTGATTTGATTTTTTCGTTCTTCTCTGCTTCTGTTTTCTCTTCTTGTCCTGGTCAGTACATGCTGTACACATGCCCTCTCTCCTCTGTGTCGTTCTGCGGTGTCCTGCCCTCCTCACCCAAAGTCTTCGGCTTCTTGGCCAAACATCCTGCCGCGGACATGTACCACTGTTATCTGTTCCAGAGCAAGAAGTTTGTGAGTATCCCCTCCGTAATCTCCATTACAGTCGAATCATAACATGATGCTAATGTGACCACGCCGTGGATTTCTCAGTCATGTGCTTATTAAGGACACAGCACGGTGGCGTAGTGGTTAGTGTGGTCGCCTCACAGCAAGAAGGTCCTGGGTTCGAGCCCTGGGGTAGTCTAACCTAGGGGGGGATCATCCCGGGTCATCCTCTGTGTGGAGTTTGCATGTTCTCCCTGTGTCTGCGCTCCGGTTTCCTCCCACAGTCCAAAAACAT
This sequence comes from Lampris incognitus, assembly GCF_029633865.1. Taxonomy (NCBI): domain Eukaryota; kingdom Metazoa; phylum Chordata; class Actinopteri; order Lampriformes; family Lampridae; genus Lampris; species Lampris incognitus. The sequence continues at coordinate 47,489,304 of NC_079212.1, read as the reverse complement.
GTAGGTCAGGTGAATCGGCCGTACTAAATTGTCCCTAGGTGTGAATGTGTGTGTGTGTGTGTGTGTGTGTGTGTGTGTGTGTGTGTGTGTGTGTCGGCCCTGTGATGGACTGGCGGCCTGTCCAGGGTGTCTCCCCGCCTGCCGCCCAGTGACTGCTGGGATAGGCTTCAGCATCCCCGCGACCCTGAGAGCAGGATAAGCGGTTTGGACAATGGATGGATCCATTATCCAACACATGACCCAGGATGCTTTCCATCTGCCTTCAAGACTGCTAGAGTCACCCCCCTTCTCAAGAAACCATCACTTAACCCCTCTGATGTCAAAAACTACAGACCAGTTTCCCTTCTACCCTTTCTATCCAAAACTTTCGAACGTGCTGTCTTTAACCAACTTTCTTTGTACCTCCACCAGAACAACCTCCTGGACCCCAACCAGTCGGGGTTCAGGGTGGGTCACTCGATAGAGACGGCCCTCCTTGCAGTGACAGAATCGCTGCACTCTGCGAGAGCAAACTCTCTCTCCTCTGTCCTGATACTCCTGGACCTGTCAGCTGTGTTCGACACAGTGAACCACCAGTTCCTCCTCTCTACCCTCGAGGGGCTGGGTGTCACAGGCTCTGCACTCTCAATGTTTACAACCTACCTGACGGGTCGCTCCTACCAGGTGACATGGAGGGGATCTGTGTCGGAGCCTCGCAGACTGACTACAGGCGTTCCACAGGGTTTGGTTCTGGGTCCTCTCCTTTGCTCCATGTACACAACATCCCTGGGTTCTTTTATTCGCTCGCATGACTTCTCTTACCATTGTTATGCCGATGACACCCAGCTGATCTTGTCCTTTCCTCCCTCTGACACACAAGTAGAGACACGCATTGCTGCGTACTTGACTGACATCTCGGAGTGGATGGCGACACACCACCTGAAGCTCAATCTGGACAAGACAGAGCTGATGTTCCTCCCGCGGAAAGGTTGCCCACACCGAGACCTGGCCATCACCATTGACAACACCGTGGTGATGCCAACTCGGACTGTGAGGAATCTGGGTGTGATCCTGGACGTCCAACTGTCTTTTGCTGATAACGTTGCATCAGTTGCTCGCTCCTGCAGATTTCTCCTCTATAACATCAGGAGGATTCGCCCATTCCTCACCGACGAGATGGCACAGGTGCTCATCCAGGCTCTGGTCATCTCCTGGCTGGACTACGGCAACTTCCTCCTTGCTGGTGTGCCGGCATTGGCCATCAGACCTCTGGAGCTTGTTCAGAAAGCTGCAGCTTGTCTGGTGTTCAACCGCCCTAAGTTCTCCCACACAACTCCCCTTCTCATGTCCCTACACTGGCTCCCAGTAGCTGTTCGCATCCAGTTTAAGACTCTGGTGCTAGCCTACAGGGCAGTAAAAGGAACAGCGCCTTCCTATCTCCAGGCCATTGTCAAGCCCTACACCCCCACCCGACCACTTCGCTCTGCTGCCTCGGGACGCCTGGTTGCCCCGTCGCTCAGAGGCCCTTGCTGTCGATCGACCCGGTCACGGCTCTTTTCTGTCCTGGCCCCACAGTGGTGGAATGAACTCCCCACTGATGTCAGGACAGCGGAGTCGCTGCCCATCTTTTGGCGCAGGTTGAAAACTCACCTCTTTAAGAACTACTACCCTGTTACTTGTTCTTAGCACTTATTGTATTCACTCATTAAAAAAAATCGCTTTCTTGCACTTTTACTTTAGCACTGGTTTTGCTCTTAGATGCTTGTTTAGATGCACTTATGACCTCTGATGACTAGTAGTTCTCCTGATTTCCTACGTTAAATGCACTTATTGTAAGTCGTTTTGGATAAAAGCTTCGGCTAAATGACTGTAATGTAATGTAATGACCCCCAGGGTACATGAGATTCGCTAACATTTATGTTTTGTGAGAAATACTATTTTTTTCCCCTGAAGCCATAGCTTTAGCCTCACTTCCTTGAAATTTCTTAAAAGAATGCGTAGAAATAAAACAAGGTGTGAAGTAGCAACATCCATGTTGACGCTAGCTACCTACCTGCCGTAGGGGGATACTGTCCAAGTGGGATTTTCAGCGTTGATATTTCATGACTTTTAAAATCTCCCTTCAGTCTCATGTGCTGGTCTCGATTATCGGAGATGCTTTCCAAGCCTCGAAGAAAGAGGTGAAAACCAGAGGAGGGAGAGACCTGATAGTGGAGGCGCTTCGGCACAAGGTTGGTTTGAATATACGTTGTATGATGCCATGTCGCGGCGTGACATTTTTCAGTTGAGCTATCAAATGTGATTTAAAACCTTAATTCATTCCTTGCTGGAAGAGCATTGATTAAAACTCATATCATCAATTTCCATCCTTTTCCATTTGTTCTTGTCTTCATTTAGAACAAAGTGTTGCAGAATGAGAATGCGGAGCTGAAGAGAATGCTAGCACAATCTAAGTGAAAATACTACCGATTGATTATTCTCACGCAAACACAAGCAAAGACTCCCCAGATAGCAAAATTGCTGTGCCCCGGACCCGTCCCATACCCAACTTTCATCTTTCTTTCATCCAGCCCACATACCGGTCCGCTCCTGTTTGCCAGATCTGGGCCAGAACCAAGCCATAGCAATGCCACATATGCCACATATTTGCCAAAGGTGGGCCATATTTTTGTTTTGTGATATTTAGGCCATATTCACCATTTACCACACGGGCCACTTCAGGGTCACATCCAGATTACATGTTGCCAAGAGCACCACATCTTTGCCAAAAAAGGCCCATACTCATCTACAGTAGTTCTGGCATATTTGGCATATTTGGGCCATAGTTGCTATTATACATTTGGGCCACTTCAAGCTGACATCCGTTTTGTCAGGGCCAGAAGATATGCTTAGGGCCAGGGCCAGAGATATGCTTAATACAACAAATAATCACCATGACACTGATTTATTGCTTTCATTGTTTTATTTCACCACAAGGAAAACACACTTGATTTACAATGGCAGTACAACGTGAAGGAAATGCTAAATTACTCTGTTATTGGTGTTATAATGAGTTTAAATAAACATGTGAATGTTCAAAAACATAGCCGTAAATACTTGATAAAATGGTGTCTTTTGTGTAGAGTCTTCAGCTGTCAGTTTTTTTTGTCAGTGACATCTGTAATGAATGAAAGGTCACGTGTTTAACTTGACCTACTCACGGATGTACGTGCAGTGCATGTGACGTATACAGGAAGTGAGAAGCGCATGTTATGAAGGTTGTAACTCGGATGAACGCTAGTAAAAGCTACACAGTTAAGAACCTACGAAGTCGGCTCGTTCTTGAATTATTCTTATGTCAGTAAGACAAGGCGTCTACGGACATTACATGGTGTCAGAATAGTCTGTGTATCGGAACACGAGCGGTCATGCCGAAGTTTAATCCGCCGAGTGAATTCAAGTTTGACTGCCCCGTTGAATGGCCGGAGTGGAGACAACGGTTTTCGCGCTTCAGGCTCGCGACAAAGCTGGATAAAGACGACGGGGAGATTCAAGTGAGTTCGCTGATTTATGCAATGGGCAGCGAGGCTGAAAAGATATTCAGCTCGTTTGACTTCGCGGCGGAGGGTGATAAAGTGGACTATGATATCGTACTGAAAAAGTTCGACGACTACTTTATTCCCCGCCGTAACATCATACATGAGAGGGCGTGCTTCTATCAACGTAGCCAGCAGCCAGGAGAGACAGCGGAGATGTACATCCGGACATTGTATGAGCTGTCTGAACACTGTGAGTTTGGGGACAAGAGGGATGAACATATCAGAGATCGTCTGGTAGTGGGCATAAAAGATAAGGTGCTCTCCCGTCAGTTCCAGCTCACAGCGGACCTTACTCTGGTGAAAGTCATTGAACAAGTGCGCCAGGCGGAGGCAATAACAAAGCAGCTCAGCCTCCAAGCTAACCAACCAGAGGCCCTGCTGGCTAACGTCAATGTTGTCCGATGGCGGGACGAACGCCAAAACAAAAAGGGCGGACAGCGTCATGGTGGCGGCAGTCCGGCAACCAACAAAGTAGACGAATGCGGGAGGTGCGGCAAGACGCAGCACACCGATGAGCGGAAGTGTCCTGCAACGAACAGTAAGTGCAACAAGTGTCATAAAAAGGGACATTGGGAGCGTGTATGTCACTCTAAAGCGGTGAGAGAAGTCACTGAAGAGGTTAAACAGCTGTACTTTCTGGGAGAAGTTGGCAAAGAGAGCAGTCAGGAAGATTGGACTGTTAGTTTAACAATAAGTGATGTACCAATAACCTTTAAAATTGACACGGGGGCTGACGCTACTGTTATCAACCAAGGGACATTTAAAAAGCTGAAGCCAAACATAAAACTGGGACCTCCTGACACATGCTTCATAAGCCCAGGTGGAAACATCAGCTGCATAGGACAGTTTCAAGCCACAACCAAATACAAGGAGAAACAATACTCCTTTCCAGTGTATGTGATCAAGGGGAGAGGCAGCTGTCTGCTGAGTCGTCCAGAGGCAGTGGAGATGGGTCTAGTGAAGCGGATGAATGAGGTCAGTGGAGTTTTCGGTTCAAGTGGACTGCTGAAAACAGACCCAGTGAAAATAGCTCTGGTGGAGGGTGCCCAGCCATACGCGGTGCATACAGCCAGACGGATACCACTGCCACTTGTACCACTGGTTAAGAAAGAACTGCAGCGCATGGAAAATGAGGGCATTATTGAAAAAGTGACTCAGCCCACAGAATGGTGCGCCGCTATGGTGCCGGTGCTGAAACCGAACAAGAAAGAGGTTCGCTGCTGCGCTGACCTCAGGAGGCTGAATCGAGCGGTGAAACGTGAGAAATACGTGCTGCCCACTATGGAGGAAATAATGCCAAGGCTCGCAGGGTCAAAGTTCTTCACAACGTTGGATGCAGCAAGTGGGTTTTACCAGATCCCCTTGCATGAAGACAGCAGGGGGCTCACCACTTTCATCACCCCATTTGGGAGGTATGCTTTCTGCCGCCTTCCATTTGGTATAACGAGTGCTCCAGAGATTTTCCAGAGAAAGATGGCGGAAACTCTGACCGGGCTAGAGGGCACAGAGGTGTACATGGATGACATCCTTATACATGGAGAGACTGAGGAAATCCATGACCGGCGCCTAGCAGAGGCGCTGGGGGTCATTGAAACAGCAGGTCTCAAACTGAACCAAGCGAAATGCAAGTTCAAACAGAAACAAGTCCGCTTCCTTGGTCATATCATCAACGAGGCAGGCATCAGACCTGACCCGGACAAAGTGGCCGGAATAGAGAACTTTCCTCAGCCCCAGAACGTGACGGAACTCAAGAGGTTCCTCGGGATGGTGAACTATTTGGCAAAATACGTCCCAGAGCTGTCCACTGTAGGTCAGCCGCTTTATGGACTGCTTAAAGCAACGACAGAGTGGCTGTGGGGACCTGCACAGAACACAGCATTCCAAGACCTTAAAGCAGCACTCGCCACCGCCCCGGTACTCACCTTTTATGACGTCACTAAGGCTACGGTGGTGTCAGCAGATGCCAGCAGCTACGGGCTGGGGGGCGTTCTGCTCCAGCAGCACGGGGAACACTGGAAGCCCGTGGCCTACTGTTCCCGACGGCTGAGTGACGCAGAGACAAGGTACGCACAGATCGAGAAAGAGTGCTTAGCCAGCGTCTGGGCATGTGAAAGGTTCGAGAAGTACTTGTTTGGGCTTGACAATTTCAGACTTGTCACCGATCATAAACCACTAGTGCCCCTCATGAACAGCAAAGACTTGGATAATGTGCCCATTAGGTGCCAGAGACTGTTAATGAGGCTGATGCGTTTCAATGCAGTGGCTGAATACGCACCAGGCAAAACTTAGCTGTGGCTGATGCACTCTCCAGAGGCCCAGAGCAGTGCTACGGAGATGGTGCTTCTCATGATGATGTTGCAGCGCACATTGATGCCATCGTGTGCCAGGTGCCTGCCACACCTCAAAGGATGCAGGAGATAAAACAGAGCACGGATGGGGATCTGCAGCTCCAGACAGTGTTGGGCTTCATCAGACACGGCTGGCCTGAGTATGTCGATAAAGTGCCGGAGACAGTCAGAGACTTTTATCAGGTGAGAGGGGAGTTATCTGAGGTAGAAGGTTTAGTCATCAGAGGCAGTCGTATCGTCATTCCCACAGAGATGAGGGAGGTGATCTTAGACAGAATACACGACGGGCACCAGGGGATAGCTAAGTGCAGAGAGAGAGCTAGCCAGTCAGTGTGGTGGCCCAAAATGACAGAGCACATTACAACAAAGATACAGCAATGTCAATTCTGCAGAGAACACAAGAACACACAGAGAAAAGAGCCTTTAATGTCAAGTGAGCTCCCATCCAGACCATGGCAGAAAGTTGGCATAGACCTGTGTGAGTACAAAAAGCAAAACTACTTGATAGTGTCTGACTATTATTCCAGGTTTTTGGAGATCCTAAATCTACCAACAACTACTAGCAGTCAGGTTGTAGCTAGGCTGAAGGCTACATTTGCACGTTTTGGTATCCCTGAAATTGTAGTTAGTGATAATGGGCCACAGCTAGTTTCAGAAGAGATGAGGAGGTTCAGTGAGGATTATGATTTCATCCATGTGACTTCAAGCCCACACTACCCCCAGAGTAATGGACAGGCAGAGAGGGCTGTTCAGATAGCCAAAAGCATATTAAGGCAGGAAGACCCTCTCCTCGCCCTGTTGACATACAGAGCTACACCCTCTTCTTCCACTGGAGCCAGTCCAGCGGAATTGCTCATGGGTAGGAGACTCAGAACCACCTTACCCACATTGCAGCATAACCTGAAACCGGCCTGGCCTAAAAAGGAACTGATCAAAACCGCTGACGCCGCAGCCAAATCGAGGCAGGCTTTCTACTACAACCGCAGGAACGGCGTGCGGACACTGCGCCCACTGAACTCGGGTGACGCAGTACTCACCAAACCTGATGGACAGAAAACATGGACAATGCCAGCAGTTGTTCACAGTCAGAGCTCCACTCCCAGATCCTACATAGTGGAGACAGCTCAAGGTGAACATTACAGAAGGAACAGGCGCCACCTGTTGGCCACACCCAAAACACTCACCTCTGTCAGCAGGGATCCTGACCATGTCACTCCAGGGGAGAGTGGAAACACGGATGAGTCCCGAGCAGCAGAAATGCCAACTTCCACACCATATGTTACTCGCTCTGGCAGGGTGAGCAAGCCTGCAATCCGGCTGGATTTGTGAGGCGTATGGACTTGTGTACTGTGGGAGATTTTTAATTTTTTGTGAAAAGGGGGGTGATATACAGGTTAAAATTGTTGGCAGTAAATGTTCAGAGAAATGTTTAGAAAATAATCTTAGAGGGGGAGATGTAATGAATGAAAGGTCACGTGTTTAACTTGACCTACTCACGGATGTACGTGCAGTGCATGTGACGTATACAGGAAGTGAGAAGCGCATGTTATGAAGGTTGTAACTCGGATGAACGCTAGTAAAAGCTACACAGTTAAGAACCTACGAAGTCGGCTCGTTCTTGAATTATTCTTGTCAGTAAGACAAGGCGTCTACGGACATTACAACATCCACAACAGCAGGTGGCGGTAGTGAGCACACCAATGAATGTTCACCCACCTTTACGGTCGAGACACCAACGAGGCGCGGCGATACTGACGTGAAGGGGATTAAAATCACGTGTGTGTGTCGGCCTTGCGATGGCCTGGGCGGCCTGCCCAGGATGTCCCCCCGCCTGCCGCCCAATGACTGCTGGGATAAGGCTCCAGGATCCCCGCGACCCTGAGAGCAGGATAAGCGGTTCGGATAACGGCTGGACGGACGGACACAAGGTTGATGGGTAGACTCTAATTGGGTAAAACGACACGACGTTACACTCTCTTGTCCAGCAGGTGGCGGCAGGCACTTTAAAGTTGTTTGCGATCCGCCAGTAAACCGAGAGCGGAAGAAGAAGACGCTAGTGACGTGAACAACGACGCGAGGAAGGCGGCCGGCCGCGCTACAGCAGAGATGTGTTCGGAGAGCTAAAATAAACCAAACGAATAAACTGCGGTGGAAGCGAGTCGTGAAGGTAAGGGAACCTTTGGTGCGAGTTGCCTTTTGTTTTACGTTACATTTCGTCGTTGACGGCTTGCTTTGTTAGCGAGCTCCCCGTCGTAAACAGAGCGTCGCGTTAGCGCCTGCCGTCCGATGGACCCTGTGATCGGCGGGGTCCGTTGGTGTTGCTCGGCGGAGGGGGGGTCTTGGCTGCTGGTCGCGGTTTGTTGACACTCGGGTCTCTGTCAGCCAGTTTGCTTACTAAACACGTTTTTCTGGTCGCATGACTCAAGCGCGTCCGTCCCGGGGGTTTTGCCAAGTCCATGCGACCTCCTATCCGGGAGATCAGCAAACAAAAGCAAGGGGCCACAGGTCGGTCCACCGAGTTGCGCCATCCGCTGCCAAACACGTTACTACTGAAAGCCTGAGTAAACGGTGAATACTATATCTATATCTATCTATCTATAGATAGATATAGATAGATAGGGACGGGGGCTGACCACCTGCGTTTGGGTAGGCAAATGTAAAGCCCAGTTTAGAAATAACCATCCCAAGTGCTGCCATGGTTACGATGTAACATTATCAGCTGTAATAAGTGTGCCGCAGTCTGTAGCGCGGGTCCGGCAGCGCTCGCCGTCTCAGCCTCGGCGTTGCGTCGCTGAAATGAACCTTTCATCCTACCTAACTGCGCCGGACACTGTCTGCGTGTGTTTCTCTCTCTGCGGCGTGCGCACACACACATATACACACACACACACACACACACACACACACACACACACACACACACACACACACACACATATATATATATATATATATATATATATATATATATATATATATATATAGATATATATGGCGTTTTTTATATAGCCAACTTGGCAGCAAATGAATGCGCGACGCACGAAACAAGCTTGTACTTTAATATATTAAAAGTTTATTCCTACATCTCTCTCCCCCCCCTCTCTCTCTCTCTCCCTCTCTCTCTGTCTATCTCCTCTCTCTCTCTCTCTCTCTCTCTCTCTCTCTCTCTCTCTCTCTCTCTCTCTCTCTCTCTCTCTCTCTCCCTCTTTCTCTCTCTCTCTCCCTCTCTCTCTATCCCCCCCCCTCTCTCCCCCTCTTTCTCTCCCTCTCTCTCTCTCTCTCTCTCTCTCTCTCTCTCTCTCTCTCTCTCTCTCTCCCTCGCGCTCTCTCTCTCTCTCTCTCCCCCTCCCCCCCCTCCCTCGCCGTCTCTAAATAGCGGTTTTTTTCTTCCGGAAACCGTCAGTGGTGTTGATGAAAGTGCTCAACAAATGAGGAGTGGAATATTAAGATGGATGTGGGGGAAAAACTAATACATAGCAGAACAAGCATGTTTCGTGCGTCACGTACTCATCAACTGCCAATGTGGTTAACCACATTGACTGCTTGTTCTGCTATGTATTAGTTTTCTTCCCTACATCTATCTTAATGTGTGTGTGTGTGTGTATGTATATATATATATATATATATACCAAAAAAAAATTCCATTCAGGACAAAGCCACAGCTTCTGGATTGCCCTCGTCTTTCATCCTGACCCGGGCGAAGAATTTTCACAATAATCCCAACAATGTCATCCGTTGAAAATAATATATTCTTTATAATTCATTAATTTATTCATTCAACCTCTATTTGGGCTTGGAAATATGAGTTAGAGACCTCATTTACAATCTAGCCAAGCAAAAAAACAAAACAAAAACAACACATCCTAGGTGCCAAGAAACACAGATAAAGATACCTTAGACAGAAAAAAAAGTACAAGTAATAAAAAAAAAACAAATTAGAAATTAGTAACATATGAAAACCTTAAAACAAAAAAATTTAAAATGTACAGGAAATTAGTCGGCTAAAGAGCAGTTGGAAGTGAAATTAGATTAAATTAAAATTTTAAATTGCCCTAAGGATAAAAATGAGGTATGTTTTAGAATGTCCCATCCATCCATTATCCAAACCGCGCTTATCCTGCTCTCAGGGTCGTGGGGATGCTGCAGCCTATCCCAATAGTCATTGGGTGGCAGGTGGGGAGACACCCTGGACAGGCCGCCAGGCCATCACAGGGCATTTTAGAATGTTCTGCATGTTGTTCCAGGTTGCAGGTGCACAGTGTGAAAAACTGGATTTTCCAAGCTCAGTAAAAACAGCCAGCACCTGTAACACAATCCAATCATTTGAGCGTGTTCGACAAGGGTCCGCATTAAAAGACAACAATGAAATAATGTAAGGGGGTAAAAAAAAACCAGCAAGGGCCATATAAATAAATAAAAACCCAGTGTTTATCATGCCTTACAGGGAGAAGGCCACCCAACCTTAGCATACAACTTACAAGTGTTATCATTATCACCAGTAATAAATCTCAGTGCAGATTTATAAACAGTGTCCAAGGGCTTCAGGGTCGCAGCTGAATTATGCATGTATATAATGTCCCTGTAATCCAATACTGATAGAAAAGTTGCCTCAGTAAGTATCCTTCTACAATGCAGATGAAACATGTTTTATTCCTATAAAGCAACGGTCGGGAACCTATGGCTCGCGAGCCATATATGGCTCTTCCGGTGACGGCATATGGCTCCCAGACAATTTTGAGTTGAAAATTATTTTTTTTTCAAAAAAATCAGTTTGGAACTGATTTTAAAATACTTGTGATATTTCTTAATAATACTGTGTCATTTTAAAGTAAACAGAAATTAGTTTTGAAGATAAATTTCACGGGTCACGGGTCACCCGTGGGTCGGGTCGGGAACCAATGGCTCGCGAGCATGTCCGGGTCATTGTAAAGGTGAAGAAATCAATTTTATCAGATAGCCAACTAGTTTATCCGCTTCAACCCTTGTAACGGAAAAGATGGCGAAAAGAAAAAAAGACGATGATTACCGTGCATTCCAGGCTGCGTGGACAGAGGAATTTGCATTTGTGGAGAGAGCAGGATCTGCGGTATGTCTAATATGCAATGATAAAATTGCATCGATGAAACGGTCAAATATAAAGCGGCACTTCGATACGCACCATGCTTCATTTGCATCGAAATATCCAGCGGGGGACAGCAGGAAAAGGGCATGCGAGGAGCTACAGCGGAGAGTGTAGACGAGTCAGCAGCAACTACGTGTGTGGACCAAGCAAGGTGACGGGAATTCCGCTAGCTTTGCGGGGGCTTTGGCAATAGTAAGGAATGGAAAGTCATTCACAGATGGCGAGTATGCCAAAACATTCATGCTTGATGTGGCCAATGAACTGTTTGATGACTTCCCAAATAAAGACAAGATAATCAAACGAATAAAAGACATGCCCCTGTCAGCAAGAACTGTGCACGATCGTAGCATCATGATGGCAAATCAAGTCGAGGAAACACAAATTAAGGACATAAACGCCGGGACATACTTTTCTCTCGCGTTAGATGAGTCAACAGACGTTAGCCATCTATCTCAGTGCAGTATCATTGCCAGGTATGCTGCAGGTGACACACTGCGTGAGGAAAGCTTGGCTGTTTTGCCAATGAAAGGGACAACAAGAGGAGAGGATTTATTCATGTCTTTCATGGAGTTTGCTAAAGAAAAAAAACTACCGATGGATAAACTTATTTCTGTCTGTACTGATGGTGCACCCTGTATGTTGGGGAAGAACAAAGGATTTGTAGCGCTTCTCCGTGAACATGAAAAGAGAGCCATCCTAAGTTTTCATTGCATCCTGCACCAGGAGGCGCTTTGCGCTCAGACGTGTGGCCAGGAGCTTGGCGAGGTGATGTCTCTGGTCATTCGAGTGGTCAACTTTATTGTTGCCCGAGCTTTAAATGATCGCCAGTTTAAAGCTCTGTTAGAAGAAGTTGGGAATCATTATCCCGGTCTGCTTTTACACAGCAACGTGCGTTGGTTGTCAAGGGGGAAGGTGCTCAGCCGTTTTGCAGCTTGCCTGAGTGAAATCCGGACTTTTCTTGAAATGAAAGGCGTCAAGCATCCTGAGCTAGACAACACTGACTGGCTCCTGCAGTTTCACTATCTCGTGGACATAACTGGCCATCTGAACCAGCTCAATGTGAAAATGCAAGGTATTGGAAATACAATCTCATCCCTTCAACAAGCAGTGTTTGCATTTGAAAGCAAGCTGGAAGTCTTTCTCAGGGACATTGAAACAGGTCGTCTTCTGCACTTTGAAAGACTGCAACAATTTAGAGATGCATGCTTAGCAAGTGACTCCACTCAACATCTGGATCTCCAGCAGCTAGCTGGCTTTACGTTCAATCTCCTGCAGTCATTCAAAGCACGTTTTGGAGAATTTCGTGCGCGCACTGGTCTTTTCAAGTTCATCACTCATCCACATGAGTGTGCAGTGGACAAAATCGACCTGACATGCATCCCCGGGGTCTCTATCGGAGACTTTGAGCTGGAAGTTGCTGACCTGAAGGCATCAGACATGTGGATGAGTAAGTTCAAGTCACTTAATGGAGAGTTGGAAAGTCTTGCGCGACAGCGAGCAGAGCTGGCGAGGGAACACAAGTGGACAGAAATTAAAAATCTTGAAACTGAAGACCAGCTGATTCTTAAAACTTGGAACGAGCTTCCTGTGACATACCACACAATGCAGCGTGTGAGTATTGCCGTATTGACCATGTTTGGCTCTACATATGCATGTGAACAGTCTTTCTCGCATATGAGGAACATTAAGACCAACCTACGCTCACGTTTAACTGATGGAAGCCTCAACGCCTGCATGAAGCTCAACCTCACCACGTATGAACCAGACTACAAGGCCATCAGCAAAACCATGCAGCACCAGAAGTCGCATTAAAAGTAAGACATATTTAATTTATTATACGTTAAAAATACTATATGGCTCTCAATGAAATATATTTAGAAATATTTGGCTTTTATGGCTCTCCCAGTCAAAAAGGTTCCCGACCCCTGCTATAAAGGAAACCCATTGTTTGCTTAATTTGCTCATTTGATATTTAAAAGTTATCTTCTCATCAATCCAAATTCCAACAGACTTTTATTCTATGACTGTCAGTATTTGTACCATTTTTAGTAGAGATGATAAGATGATCATAATCGATAGTTTTGCCTCAGGTGAAAAGCATCAATTTAGTTTTATCAGCATTAAGAACTAATTTATGCTTGTTGAGTGCAACTTGTAAATCAATAAACCAGTGCCAAAAGGATTTAACAGCAGAATGTACAGTATTGACATTGCAGTGCAAAATTGTATCGTCAGCATAAATATGAATTTTACACCCGGTTACAGAAGAAACTATCATTTATATACAGATTGAACAGAACAAGTCCCAGGACTGAGCTTTGAGGTACGCCTTTTGTAATATGCACAAACTCAGATTTAACATTTCCAATAGCCACACACTGTTGTTTGTCCATGAGGTAACTCTGAAACCATTTATAAGCAATTTCATCAAATCCGATATTATGAAGCTTTTTTATTTTTCTTGCCTATTTGCACCTTTTTCTCCCCAATTGTATCCGTCCAATTATCCAACTCCTCCAAGCCGTCCCTGGTCACTGCTCCACCCCCTCTGCTGAGATCTGGGGAGGGCTGCAGACTACCACATGCCTCTTCGGATACATGTGGAGTCGCCAGCCGCTTCTTTTCACCTTACAGTGAGGAGTTTCACCAGGGGGATGTAGCGTGTGGGAGGATCACGCTATTCCCCCAGTTCCCCCTCCCCCCCGAACAGGCGCCCCGACCGACCAGAGGAGGTGCTAGTGCAGTGACCAGGACACATACCCACATCCGGCTTCCCACCCGCAGACACGGGCCAATTGTGTCTGTAGGGATGCCCGACCCAGCCGGAGGTAACACAGGGATTCAAACCACCAATCCCCGTGTTGGTAGGCAACGGAATTGACCGCTACTCTACCCGGACACCCCATGAAGCTTTTTTAAAAGCAATGTATGGTCAACTGTATCGAATACCTTTTGAAAGATCAATAAAAAGAGCTGCACAGTATTTTTCTATCCAAAACCAAAATAATGTCATTTAAAGAATGGTGGCAGTAACAGTGCTGTGCTTTCTTCCAAAACCTGATTGGTGTATACTTGGAATAGAATGTGCTGAGGGAAATTATTTAAGCTCACTGTTTACTAGGGATTCTAGTATTTTTGCTAGGCAAAATAGTTTAGATATAGGCCTACATTTCTTACGGTTGGTTCACCGCCTTTATGTAAAGGAATTACATAAACAGCCTCCCAGACCATAGGAACTATACCAGTTAAAACTGAAAGGTTAAAAGTATGTTATATAGCTGACTACATTTGGAGTGGCAAGCTTTAAAAAGTGTTGGTCAAGTTTATCCTCATCAGCTGATTTCTTTATGTCTACAGTTAGTAACGCATTAGCCATGTCAGCAGTAGGGCTGTCACTTTAAGAAAAAAACATATTCGATATTCGTGGCAGAATTGTACCCATATTCGAATTTGGATTCGAATTTCCACGTAAAAAACGGTCTTTAAAATGGCAAGACTAAAAATAACCTGTAATTATTTTGATCATGCGTTTTACCATTTGTATCCACAAGAGGGGACAAGCAGACCCAACATATTTCGGTCGAAATAGTTAGTGAAGTTTAATGCAAATTATGAAGTCAAATGTTGCCATATTTTCAAAAACAATTACCACAGAGTATGCTTCTCAAACAAGTAATATTAATGTCAATAATCCTCACGGCAATTGGGCTGCATTCAGCGCTGCCATGGCAATGTAACGTAGGCTACTGACAGAACGTGGCCTATAAGTAGCCTAGGCAAGCCCACCAAACTAAATAACTAAAATAAATAATAATAGTAATAATAAAATAAAAAATAGTGGGTTATGTGGCCTTTGTAAATGCGATTATACATAGCCTACACATAGGCCTAACTGGACTGGGAGGCTACAAATTATTCACCAGGAATATCAACTGGTTAACGTGTTCAGTGTCAAGAGCGGAGCGCTTTTTGTTAACAGTATTCCCAGCTGTGGAAGAGACCCGCTCAGAACGCACTGATGTCCCGGGAACACTCAGCTAGAGCGGAGCGCTTCTTGTTAACAATATTCCCAGCTGTGGAAAAGACTCGCTCAGAACGCACTGATGTCCCGGGAACACTCAGCTACTTTCTTGCAAGCTGCGCCAGGTGGGGATATTTTGCGCTACCCAGCGTCTTCCACCATAGAAGAGGACTGCTGTCTGCTGGCATCGTTGTCTCTCTTCGGCAGGACCACATCTCTTGGTGCAGTACATTGTCTTGGTGGTCTCTCGTCTCGCCCCTTCCCTTGTATGTTTCTCCAAACAGATCGCCCATTGCCGTCAGGGCTGTTTTCCTTGCGTGAGTGTCTGAGCTTAATGAATGCTCATCTGTCCCACTTTCAAATCTCACGGCCATTTCTTCTTAATGTTTAGGTGCACTTGGTCCTTCTGTTCCTCTGATAAATGCATTAAACTATGAAAGCGGGGATCCAGGTATGCTGCTTTATTCAATAACATGAATGTTGCTTCGTTATTTTTGTCATAACGCTTCCTCAAATCTGTGTCGATCTTTGCGGTCATTTCCCTCAAGCTGGGCATTGCATTAGGAATGGGTGAGCCAAGTTGACACAGTAGTAGTACATGCTGTAAAGGCAATACAGCAGAAGCTGTGGGATATCTGTTAGTTGACAAAGCCTCAGTCGCAATCTTGAACGGTCTAAGTATTTCACGCATCTGTTCGACCATGGACCATTCAGTTGTGGTTAGTTCGAGATTTGACCATTTTTTCTCAAATATTACAGCTGCAACAGCTGCCTGTTGTTCCGATGCCCTGCAGATCATTTCATATGTACTATTCCATCGCGTGATGCAATCGTTAATTAATTTATCAGTTTTCAAGCCCAGCAAAGGCTGTTTATCCTCCAATAGGTAGCTGTCGGTAGGAGACCTGCCGAAATGTGCGGCTGCTTTCTTTAGCCTGCTAAGTGTCGTGTCTATGGCTCTGACGTCTAGCCCTTTACGTACAGCTAGATTGATTGTATGTGCCATGCAAGGTATGTTAACGGTATCGAGGTACCTCTCCACAGCATTCACATAGTTATGTGCACTGTCTGTTGTGACTGCGATCACCGATTCACGGAGAATGTGAAAATCCCTCAGTGTGCCAGAAATGCACTCCGCGACGTTTTCTGCAGTGTGGCTACTTCTCAAGTCTTTCGTTTGTAGGACAAAATCGTTCAGTTCCCATGCCTCCGACATTACGTGTGCTGTAACTGTAACATAAGCGTCTGTGGCTATAGACGTCCACCCATCTGTAGTGAGTGCAATTTCCTTATCGCTTAGTATCTGGCGTACATTTTCACGAGTAGTATCGTAGAGTTTCACAATGTTTTTAGTTATTGTGGTTCTGCTGGGATAGTGTAACGTGGCTCAATTTCACGGAGAAAATCTTTAAAGCCTCCACCTTCCGCGATGCTTATTGGCCGCATGTCTTTACATATGAGTTTGGTGAGTTGTGAAGTGATCGCCTCTTTTCGTGTAGAGGACAGAGCAGCCGAAGGTGAGAAAAACGTTGTCAGCCTGGGTTGTTTAGCAGCAGCAGACGCACCAGCAGGGTCCTGCAGTTCTTTGTATTCGGCCGGATGATGGAACTGCATGTAGGTTGGTCGTGGAACTATGGTATGCTAGTTCACGCTCACATAGTTTGCATATTACCTTGTCCTTGTTTTCAGTCTTTCCTTTTACAGTCCAAAAACCAAAGTGTTTCCAAATCGCACTCCTAAGATTCTCTGGAGTGACGATCTTTCTGGTATGCTGATCATCGGGCTCGTTGTCGGCAGCACCAAATTCCTCCATTTTCTCGTTTCTGGCTGCAGCTAGGCCTACGTTTCCGCTCCATGGACTTATGGGTGATGGACTTATGGGTAATTAGAGCGGGAATTCTTGCCGTACCCTACTTTCGGCATTTTTGACATTGATTAATTAATCATTTTAAAGTACAATCAATGTATTTATTTATTTATTTATTCAATTCGAATTTCCCCATTTACGTTCGAATCTCGTGTTTTTATGCAAATTCGAAACTAAATTCGATATTCGAATATAATGTGACAGCAGTAGTCAGCAGGAGAGAGCAGCTGTAGCATAAAACGAGGAGTTGGCATTACGTGGGTGTCAGGGTCAATAGCAGACAGAGGAGGTCTTGTATATGCCAGTCCTTAAGAATTGGGAACCCTAATTTTCTTTAAAGCAACTTTTTTACCTTAAAATAACAGCTTCAAAATCATGTTAATGGTTCACTGGCTTTTAATAGGGTGAATGGTGCCTCTATCATCCCCACTCCGCACTCTGAACTCCTATTCTATCACTATGTAACTAGGGTTGAGTGGGTGTGATCTCTCGCAAGCAATACTTTTTTTCCAAGGATGCCGAAGTCACGACCTGCCCTACTCTGCCTCTGATTGGCTAGTACTCGTTGCCTTCGCTGATTGGGTTGGTTAGGTTTAGGCATGAGGAGAGAGATGGATTAGGGTAGGAATATCAGGGTTAGCCGTTTAGAGGCAGAGTGGGGTGGGTCATGACTTCGCCATGACAGATTCTGTAACAGATTCTACCTTTTAAAGCCAATGTTCTCCATTAAAGTGTTTTTTAAACACTGTTGTTTTCAGGGAAAAGCCCCAAAAGACGAGTTAAACTACCATGGGCAATCGTTGGTCCCGAAGTGGTAGCACCCTCCTGCTCCTTCCAGAGACCCAAGAGACCGGGCAGCAGAGAGGGAACAAGGACAATGATGATGATTCTCTGGATGGGCTGGACAGACAAGAGGACATAGCTAAGTTTCCCTACGTGGAGTTCACTGGCAGGGACAGCATCACTTGTCCAACATGTCAAGGAACTGGGCGCATACCCTCAGGTGAGACTTAAGTTGAATGTCATCATGATGCCCACCGGTATTGTAGCGAGTGACTCAGGGATGGAACAACTAGGTGCTTACGATCAAATTAGACCTAAAAAATGAGCCATTATTTATAAAAATGAAGTCTGTTTGTCATAGCTGAATGCAGACTCAAAGCAGGGTTCTATAATGCAAGTATTTCATTCACATTTTCCCCTAAAAATAGATATGTGCGAAGCAGAAAAATAATTTATGAGCACAGTGTGTAAGTAAAGATTACAACCTACCGTAATCCCCCCCCACCCCCACCCCCCGAATGCTAACTGTTCAAAAACTACAAGTTCTACATTCCACAAGCTGCAATGCCCCAATCACAGTAGAGTTTTCTGTGATGACACAGCCGATGTCAAGTAAGAGAAAGGTGAACAAAACTGAAAACAAGACTAGGTTAAAACCTAGTACATGGCTGGACCGTGTGTGAAATGCTAGAGGGCTTTCAATTTGAAACAACGGATACAGAAAGTGGCGACTCAAGGCCGACCAATGGTGTAACTTCGTCACTCAGTCAGTCAGGGGGAGATGTGTTTAAAAGGTATCGCAAAGACATTGCTAACAATAAAGCCCAATAACTTTTATTTTGAGTGAAAATGAGACTAGAAGAAAGAGGAATCTGGAAAGGGAGATTCGCAAGGTTTAACTAATGAGGATTCCACTCCTGCCATGGACCGCTGGCTGACCTCTAAGCATGCTAGATGACATACACAAGCAGCTGGACAACTGATCTCCTTGTGTCTAAGTAGGCATGGGCCAATGTGAGATTTTGGTAGATCTGTGCTATTGCACAGATGTGTGTCCCTTAGTACACACACACACACACCACAGTGAGGGAAAACAAACCTGTCTTGCAGAACCAATACGGCTGTTAAAATGCAGTGTCAATATTTTAAAAACTTTCAAAAAGTTATTTCAGTGCTTCAATTTTACAAATTTTTTTAAAATGCTTTCGCAATATTTTATTTAAAGACCACAATTACTAAAAGAGCTGCATGTGGAGCACCCAGGAGTGGTTAAAATGAAAGCCATTGGTCGTAGTTACATATGGTGACTGGGGATTGATGCTCAGATTGAACAGCAGGCCAAAGTGTGTAATTCATGTCAACGCAACCAGAAGTCTGCAAGTCCGCTGCACTCATGGCCATGGCCGGGGACACCATGGCAGAGAATACATGTGGATTTTGCTGGTCATTTGGAGGGACATATGTTTTTGTTTGTGGTGGATGGCTGGATGCCTACTCTTAAGTGGCCGGAAGTGCAACTGATGGAATCCACCACAACCTCTGAGACTATTCATGCTCTGAGGACTTTTGTTTAGTCATCATGGTTTGCCTGAAGTGTTGGTCAGTCATAATAGTTCACTTTGAGTGATTTTGTTGGCTTTTCTCAAAGCGAATGGAGTGAAACACGTGTGCTCTACACCCTTTCACCCAGCCACAAATGGTCTGGCGGAACATTTTGTGTAGACACTGAAGTGTTCATTGAAAGCTTCCAGGGGGTCGACCACAGTGCAACATAGACTGGATTCGTTCCTGCTCAGCTACAGAAATACTCCTTACGCGACAACTAATGAGTCTCTTCCCATGCTCTTCCTTGACCGTTGGCTCTGCTCCCGCTTTGACCTCCTTAAACGAAATGTGGCAGCTTTGGTGGATCAGGCACAGACAGACCAGCAGGGTCACAGGGCTCCATTCGCTAAGAAAAAGGGCTTTGTAGTTTTGGACTCTGTGCTGGTCCGTGATTATCGGCGGGGGGAGGAGAAGTGGATGCCGGGTATGGTGGTGTCTCAGGCAGGGTCAGTGTCTTATACAGTTGATGTGGGCTGAGCACTACACTGGAAATGCCACACAGACCAGATGCAAGCCTGTGACCTGGAAATGCTCACACCCAGAGAGCCACCACAACTTACCTTATTGGGTTAAATGGCTACTGTCGGGGGCGCTGCTGAGCATGGATAATGAGTAGACATGTCTCGGCTATAAAAGACCACCTCGGTGATAGATTGCACCATAATAAAGATATCAATGCCACCTTGCGGTCATTTTACGAATGTTTGTATGAGTCTGAGGACAATATGTCCACACAAAACATGCTGCATTTTTTTATTTGTCAAATTTTGACATAATGCTTGTATCGTCAGAAGAAAAATAGCTGCTGGATAACCAGAGGTGGAAAAAGTACAAAAATATTGTACTGAAGTAAAAGTACCAATACTTTGATGAAATATTACTCAAGTAGAAGTAAAAGTACTCATCTGAAAATGTACTCAAGTAAAAGTAAAAAGTAGTTCATTTGAAATGTACTTTAAGTAAAAGTTACATAGTTACTTTCTTTGTGTGGGGTGTGAGGGTAGTAAAAATAGGACAAGGGGTCAGAAATCCATAACTATTTTGTTTTTAATTAAAGAACAAGTGTAACAAATGTAAGCGCAATAACAACAGCTTCACAACAACTGAACTTCTTGTTCAGTTTAAGTAGCATCTTAAAGTTAGTTGAGCTCATCCATTTAGTGGTACAACATTAAACATGCTTACTCTCACGTTTTCTCTCTCTCTCTCTCTCTCTCACACGCACACACTCTCCCTCTCTCTCCCTCTCACCCTCTCTCTCACACACACAGGTAAAAAGTACAAAGTAATGCCCACATGATGACGCTCATAAGTGTTGCTACAAAGTCAAACTGACATAAAGGAGCAGCAATATTCCAGAGGAGACATGCTTGTGTGTGTGCGTGCGTGTGTGTGTGTGTGTGTGTGTGTGTGTTAACCGTCAGAGGATGAGAATGTGTTAATGCCATCTCCACAGCTGCAAGAGCGCTATAGAGGGCAGTTGTGTGTGTAAGTGCGATAACAACAAAGAATACCTACACAAATGTAAGTGTAATTACAACAACGTACATGTCAACACCAACAGCAACAGCTGTTATACTGCAAATCAAGGCCGCTAGTTTTGTGACACCCTGAATCACCTGTAACCTAGTCTACAAACTTCTTGTTCAGTTTAAGCAGCTGCTGATTTTCAAAGTTAATTGAGCTCATCCATTTAGTGGTAAAAACATTAAACAGGCTTGTGCACGCCTACTTTCTCTCTCTGTCTCTCTCTCTCAGAGAGGTACAAACTACAAAGTAATGTCCACATGATGACGCTCACAAGTGTTACAAAATTAAAGGAACTAACATAAAAGAGCAGCAATATTCCAGAGAGGAATATTGCAAATAAAGGCCACTAGTTTTGTGACACCCTAAATCACCTATAACCTAGTCTACAAGCTTCTTGTTCAGTTTAAGCAGCAGCTGATTTTCAAAGTTAGTTGAGCTCATCCTTGCTCGCTTTGCAGTGAACAGTAATCCAGCACGACTGAAAAGCCGCTCGCAGGCAGCTGAAGCAGGCAGGCCAGTGTTGAGTTTCAGAGAGAGTTTTTTTAAATTTGGAAAGGAGTTTAGCAGATCCATATCGTTTGGGATACAGGCTAGGTACCCTTCCAACTCCCCTGTACCTTCTGACCTTCTGGACTTCATTGAGGAGAAGAAATCATCTTCATCTGAGGAATGTTGTCCAACTTGCTCCACTTCCACCTCTGCCATCTGGTCAAGGTGTTGTCTGACATAAGCCAGACCTGTCGAGTGACAAACAACACATTTCTGACAATTAAGACTTGATTAATTTACCAAGAGTGCACCATAATGCATAATGCCTTATAGCACTGACCACATTGTATTGAGTATAAAACAAAGTAGATCTCCAATAAACTGTTGAAAAGCAGTTTATTATAAGATGCAATCATACCTGTTTCAATGACATCAGGCCTCTCTGTCCAGGTGGTCTTGAACTTCGGTAGAAGTATTGCTGCTGCAATCAGTTCTGGGTCCATCATCATCTCACCAAAACGCTTTTGGACACCATCCTGAATGGCTTTGATGAGTGGTAGACACATCTTGGATGAGGTCTCCTGCCTTTTGAGTTTTGCTTGTAGCTGACATATCACTGGAAGAAGCCACCCTAAGTGTGTGTTGGTCTCTGACTGAAGTATGTTCAAGGCCTTTACCAGAGGTTTCATCGCCGAGCAGTAATCAGTCAGGAAAGCAATTTCTGCTTGAGTCAGCCTGGCATAAATAGAATACAAACAATTGTTAGGAAATCAAGCAGGAAAAGTTAAGTTTCAAGTATGTAAACACACATTCACACTTTCATACTGTTGAAATGCAAATCAAAACTTACGTTTTCAATTTGAATTCTTCACAAATATTCCTGATTGCCTCCTCCCCTTTCTCTTGTATGATCCGTATGATTCTCTCCACAGCCATGAATGTTGAATTCCACCGCGTTTGATTTGGTCGGATGAGCTGGAGTCGGCAATGATCTTCCACAACTTCTGCTGCCATGTATGAACGACCTGTATTGTTCCACATGGCTTGACATTTCCCAAAGGCTGCACGTGATAGTCTGTTGTATGTGTCCATCTTCTTTTCTGCTATCTCAGCATCTGTTGTGGCAACTAAGTTGAGAAGATGGCATGCACACCTTTGGTGTGTAGGAAGTTGGTACTCCAGGCCATTATCTTGCTCCAGGATGCTGAATGTGTCCAGGTAGTTGGCTGTGGGCTCATCATCAATTGAATCTCTGTCCGACTCAGCATCTGATTCTGCATCCTCAGACTGGCTCTGTTCTCCGAAGACACTAAAAGCTTTAACGAAGTTTGAGCCACTATCTGTTGTGGTTCTCACCACTGTGCCCCTAATTCTATACTGACAGTGTATGTCGTCAAGTGCCCCTGCAAGGACATCAAAGGTGTGGGACCCTCTTAACCTCTTACATGCAAGCGCAGCTGATCTCCTCTCAAAGGTTTCTTCATCCACCCAATGACCCGTCACCCCAATAAAACTTTGCTGGTGTGCAGTCCAACAATCTGTAGTGGTGGCAACGTAGCTCACTTTACTGAGATGGGACATGACATTCTTCTTCATCTGAATGGCAGATGCCTCTAATCTTGTCCAGACAGTGGGCCTGGAAATGACCTTGCATTGTGGATTTAGCGTTGTCAAAAGTTCTTTGAACGCAGGTTGTTCAACCAAACTAAATGTATGAAGGCCCTCACATATTAGCCTAATGATGATCTTGTCGATCTTGCCTTGTGGCACACGGCGGTTGCCTCCCACTGTCATGGCACCTTTCATATTTGTTTGCTTGCTTGGACTTGGTGGATTTGCTTGGTGAGTTCGCTTCCCTGGCTTTGCTCGGCTAAAAGCCAACTGTTTCGATGGATGTTTCCTCTGTGAAAAAAAAGAAAAGGGTATTATCAGTAGAGGAATCAATGTGGTGCTTATTAAACACACTGAAATTAAAACTTTGATAAATAAAAGTTTTCTATTTCTTTAGTCATCACATTTTGTCTATTACATTGTATTAAGCACAATATGCCACAATCCAGAGGGCATTACAATGCTGCACCCTTCCCAACAAAATCAATGATTTGGATTTGAATGCTAAAATTGAGATTTCAAATCAACATCAAAAGCCAATGTGTTTCTATAGCCTACCAGTATTATGATACAGAGGAAGGAGACATATCAATGCATGTGTAATCATCATAGCTGCTTGCATGCACACAGAGCAACAATCGCCTACTAGTGATCTAATCCCTTGTCGTCGATATGAAGGAGTCAAAACAATCTTTTCTGGGTCTGCCTAGTAGGCGGGGAGCTACGAGGCCTTACCGTGCAGTCGTGCACCCTCCTTACAATCGAACGAAACCAACTTTTTTTGAAAGGTCTGACCATGCTGAACATGTTAACAAATGTTAACATTGAACATTTTGGGTTGCACGTCATGTTTCAGGTACTCATTGCATTTCAATGTATTTCCCTCCATTGGCTCTCCATGAGCAAGAGGAAGGTGTGACATCTGTCTCTGCATGTTTAATCACATCTAGAGGACACAAGCTTTTGGAAAATGTGGTTTCAGTGGTATTATTGGCTTTCCATAATAGTAGAGACCAAAATTTAAAGTCTTTCTACTTGATTTGCCTTGTAAATCGAGTAGAAAGACTTTACATTTTGGCCTTTATTATTTAGAGAAAGCCAATAATACCACTAAAACCATACATTTATCACTAGATGTGATTAAACTTGCAAAGACAGATGTCACACTTTCCCCTTGCTCATGGAGAGTCATGTTCCTGTAATTGTAATGCATTTCCAATGGAGGGAAATACATTGAAATGCATTGAGTACCTGAAACATGGAATGCAACCCAAAATGTTCAATGTTAACATTTGTTAACATGTTCAGCATGGTCAGACGTTTTAAAAAAAAGTTGGTTTCGTTCGATTGTAAGGAGGGTGCACGGTAAGGCCCCTTAGCTCCCCGCCTATAGTGGAGGAGCGCTGAGTGCCCTGTAATGTTGGTTAGCCAAAGTGCCTCACACTACAACCCTCTCTGTTAACACAGTTGATACATTTGATTTGACTGTAAATTCAAAGACACAATCAAATTTAAACCCGTGGCAATTTCGACGGGGTAACACCGACTATTCATAGCAGCTAAATTTAACCAAGACTAATTTCCCCGAGTCCACTCAAGACTACTAGCAACTAACAGCTAGCCTTTACACACTCAAGTACCAGGGGCTAGCTGTTATGCAAATTTAGCCAGTGTCCTAAAGACTTAAACAGACTGCAAATATACATTACGCATTTTGTATCTGTTTGAAGTACGATAAACATGCGGATTGTCGGCTGGAGCGAGTTCATTTGGTACTTAATGATGTGTCACGTTTGATTATGTTAGCATAGCAGCTAATTAGAATGTGCTGGCTAGCTGTGGGTTTCTTCTACTGTCAATGGTTGCAGGTGCTAGCATAAAAATGCCCACGAAATGGGGTGAGCCTGGGTTGGCTATATTAAATAAAACTACTAATGAGACTGCAGAAATACTTACCAAAACATGCTTCTGCAGATTTGAAGTGGAGTTGTTGAAAGCAGACAGGTACTTCACTGCTGGGAGGCACATCTTGCACTGCATGATGATGCTGTTGCCTTTCCTACGCTTGAACAAAAAGAAATCTTCCAAATGTGGCCAAGGATTTTTTTCTGCATCTAGTTCTACAGACTTCGATGTTTCAGCTTGAGCTTCATCTATTATTTCTAGGTCCGGGTCTTCAGGACCGCGACCGCTGGCCGTGCCTGCTTTGTTGACCTCCATTCTAGCACTAGAAACTAAAAACTTCGCGCCCACTAACCTAGCTTGTCCGCGCGCGCCCTCTATGTTCACGCGCCAGTGCTAATCACATCATCATTTGTCACTGTTGGTTCTGGCCATTGGTTTACTGTCTATGGTTCTGGCGCATATTTTTCCCCTGTAGGTTGAATTGTTATTTTTACTCAGTAACGGATAGGATTTATAAAGTAACTAAGTACAATACTTGAGTCAAAACGTACTCAAGTAAAATACAAAATACCGATTTTAAATTGTACTTAAAAAATACAAAATACACAAAAAAAGTATTCAATACAGTAACGTGAGTAAATGTATTTCGTTACTTTCCACCTCTGTGGATAACCCCATCAGCCAAGTGGTTGCTGCAATTAGCGAATTTGGAACAATATGGCCCCTGGGCCCAATGGCCTAACGGCAGCATTTTACAAAGAATTCAGACTGGTTAATAGAGTCACTGCTTGCTGTGCTGGCTCAGTCTTTTGAAGAGGGTGTACTTCCTAGCTCAACAATGGAGGCCTGTATTTCTTTGATTCACAAAAAGGGCAGACCTGCAGATGAGTGCTTTTCTTTCCAACCAATCTCGTTATTAAATCTAGACAGGAAAATATTGGCCAAAATATTAGTGCGGTGTTGAGAGGATGTGTTACCACACTTAGTGGGTTTTATACAAGGAAGTAATTCATGTAATAATATAAGGCGGTTATTAAATATAATACAATATGGTGCTAAGGTAAAAGACAAGGCATTAGTTGTATAATTGGGTGCAGAAAAAGCTGTTGATAGGATAGAATGGCCATACTTGTTTCATGTCCTTGCTAACTTGGGACTTGGTGATAACCTTCTTAAATGGATAAAGGTGCCCTATGCTGCTCCAAAAGCCTCTGTAATTATGAATGGCAAACAATCTCCCATCTATCCACTTGAATGAGGCTCTGCACAGGGCTGCCTGCTGTCACCTTTACCCTTTGAATTAGCAATAGAGCCACTTGCAGAGGCCGTCCATATAGATCCTAACATTAGTGGCATTCAAACAAGGGCAAAGCATTACAAAATATCATTGTATGCTGGTGACATATTACTCTACCTGTGTAATCCTGCCAGGTCTGCTAACAGAGTTATTGAGCTTATCGATATGTTCTCTACATTCTCTGGCTACAAGATTAACTCCCCAAATCTGAGGCAATGTCTCTCTCCAAGCAGGATCCTTGTGTAGCCACTGATGCGTCTCCTTTTCGACGGTCTCCATCAGGATTTACTTATTTAGGCATCCATATTACTCCCCTCTCTCTTTAGAAAAAAAAAGCCCACTGTCCCCATGAAAGACCCGGTGACTATTCCCCCAATGGGTGGGCAGGATCCCCCCAGAAATATTACCCAGTCACCCAAACAGAGGCTGCCAACCCAGGATCAACAAAAGTATGAGTGGAGGCTCATGCTGCTCCAGAGACTGGTAGGAGGTACCCTTTGTGGGTCGTCAAACCCCCTGACCGCCTTAGCTTTTAATAGACCTTAGGTAAGGGGCACTCACCCCACCAGTTTAGTTAGTAAGTCTTGTCTGTGTGGCAGGGACTGCAATCTAAATAAGTGGGGAGAGATATTATGTATTGGGCTGGGTGTTTGTTCTGGGCAAATTCCCCTGGCTGCCGCAGGAGGGCGACAGTATTATTTTCATGTCGTTCTTTTTGTATTCCTGTTCCTGTCTGCCCATTAAAATTTTCACTGTCAGCATGTTGAAATATCGCCTCCCGTCATTACGTGAGACATTACGTTAGGGTTGCACAGTAACATTAGCACTGTCACGCAGTGAATGTAACAGTCTATCCCACTCCTGATAGCATAGCATTTGTATTTACATTGCTTTTGTTTTTAGAAACAGGATTCGTGCCATGGTGCTATAAGAGTTGCATCAGAGGGGTTTCCAAGCCCCTAAATTTAAGCTAATACATTCCAATGTGTCCATTAAGTTAGCTTCTCACCCCAATCAGTTTTTTTTCTCTCCTACCCAATAGAGCAAGTGAATGAGCTGGTGGCTTTAATCCCATACAGTGATCAAAGGCTGCAGCCTCAGAGAACGTGAGTATCAATGTTTCTGTTCCAGATCACTTCGGTACCGGAAACATAGAGCTTTACTGATTTTTTTATTTATTCCTGATTTAAAGATGTCTTCATTTTAGGACTGCAACTGACACTTGTTTTCATTATTGATTCAACTAATGATTTTTTTAGATTGATAATTTAGTTTATAAAAAGTTGAAAAATATTTACAAATATGCATCACAAGCACCCAGAACCTGAATTGATGTCTTAGCACCGTTTAGTATGACCAGCAGCCAGAAAACCTCCAAAAGTATTAATTTTGTAATGGCATCAGTTGGAGAGAGGTAAGCAAATTTTAGCATTCACTATAAACTACAAATGTTTGGTGTTTTTAGCCTTGCTAGCGAGAGCGCCGGGCCCTGAAAATCACAATGTCAGTCAGTTGGTTGTTTGGTTGGTCTGTTGACCGATTTGGCTCCGTAGGGTTTAATGAGCTGTACCTATATCGGCTACTAGAGGGCCTGACTGGAGTTTCACACTCACTCTTATGCAGACTAGGCACATGGGCTGTGCCTTCTTAATACAATCAGGAAATGCCAAAGTGAAACTTTATTGTATTTGGCAATCCATGCATGTAAAAATATTTATCAGTAAATCTCTTCTCGTGAAGCTGTTTTGTGTGTAATGATGATGTGGCAATTCTTTTTGACAGATGAACAATATTAAGCAAGTAAGAAAGCCAAATTTCATTTATATGGCATTTTTAAAAACATACAGTTACAAAGTGCTTTACACTCAATACACAAAATACAAATAAATACTTTAAATAAATTGAATGAATATAAAAACATGGCATAGGGAGTAACAGACAGCTAAAAATGAAACAAAACAGAAGTCAGGGGTAATCTATAAAAAGGCTTGCCTGAAAAGATGGGTTTTTAGAAGCCGCTTAAACAGTCCAAAGATTCAGCGAATCTAATGGATTGGGGACGCTTATTCCAGAAGCTTGGGACTAAAACTGCAAAGGCACGGTCACCCTTGTTTTGCAGTTGGAGTGAGGAATGGATAAAAGACTGAGGATTGAGGATCGGAATAGTTGGGAAGTGGAATGAGGAATGAGAAGATCAGAACTATAACTGGAGGCAAGATCATGCAGTGCTTGATCTTATAGATTATTCTGAATTTTACGGGAAGCCAATGGAGGGATGCAAGAATAGGGGTAATATGGGACCTATGGCTAGTTCTAGTTAGTAGTCTAGCAGCTGCATTCTGAACCAACTGTAGACGATTTAAAGTAGCTTGGTTGAGGCCAGAGTAGAGGGAGTTACAGTAATCTAGATGAGAGAAAACGAAAGTGAATTAATTTTTCGATATTCTTAAAAGACAAAATTTTTCGGATTTTTGCAATATTTCATAGCTGAAGAAAACAGGATTGGACAAGCTTAGTAACATGGTGATCGAAAGACATATTCTGGTCAAAGATGATACCAAGATTTGTAGTGGTAGGTTAGATGTTTGAATGAAGTGGGCCAATAAACTAATCAACTGCAGTGGCAAAGTTGTCAGGACCAATTAAGAGAACTTTGGTTTTGTGGGGTTTAGATGGAGGGAATTAAGGGACATCCAGTCTTTGGTGGCAGCTAAGCAATCATGGAGGGAGAACAGTTGATTCAGGTTATTGGGTTTGGCAGAGAAATAGATCTCAGTATCATCGGCATAGCAGTGGTACGATGTGTCTTGAAAGTGACTAAACAAATGACCCAGAGGAAGCATGTATAAAGAGAAGAGGATTGGCCCAAGGACAGACCCCTGAGGGACGGACAGACCCCTGAGGGACTCCGCACAGTAGGAGCTGGCGAGGATAAAAGATTGTTAATACAAACATTAAAGTATCTATTGCTCAGATAAGAGCGAAACCAATTTAACGCTGTACGAGAAATGCCAACCCAGTTCTCCAACGTATCAAGTAAGATGGCATGATCGATGGTATCAAAGGCAGCAGTTAAATCTAGGAGAATAAGAATAGAGTATTCTCAGTATTACAGTAGAATAGTACTGAGATATAATTGGATGTAGGAGCCAGAGAGAAATAGGCCTGTTGCAGTTGATTTTCATGAATTACAAACAAGATGTAGCAGCCACTGTGGCTTGTGTACCATCAGCTTACCAGTAAATAATCTTCTGCATCCTCAGACCGAAGCTAACACAGGCAGTCTAAACTTCATCATACTGCATCGCCACATTGTCTTGCAGTTACGTCGATTGTCAGTCTGACGGAGGCAGGGCCACATTGGAATGATGTTCCAATCTTTTTTCCTGTTGGGCGTTGTTTCCAACACATATGTTTGCCACTGCATCAGCAGCTGCAACCTGACGAAAAAAATGTAACAGCTGTATACGGAAACTGGAGACTGTCTCGAACTGTGAAAAAGATACTAGTTAGTATTATATAACTTGACCCCATTACCCAGATGGATAAAATATTTTTTTTTCATGGAGAAATATTATGGATTGCTGCTTCTTTTTTTCTTTTTTTTTTTGGTTGTTGAAGTATTCATATAAATCACCATTTCCAGTGTTCTGCTACCTTATAGATGCCTCAAAGAAATGGGTGCTAAATATGTTTTGGTTGATAAGCAATGCAAGAGATTTTTTTTTTTCAGGAAATCCTTTTGCCACGCTTAGACAGTAGTGAAGTAAGGAGTAGGCATCTGAGTAGCAAGACTAAACACCCACTAGTGGGGCTGTTGATAAATGACTAAAAGGAATAATCGATTACCAAAATTATAATCGATGAATTTTCTAGCGGTAAACTAATCAGTTAATCTACTAATCATTTAATCCCTATTCAGAGAACGTTGAATCAGTTCATCTGGATACAACGTTTTGATTTTTTTTAACCCTCTTTTTCTCCCCAATCGTATCCGGCCAATTACCCCACTCTTCCAAGCTGTCCCAGTTGCTGCTTTACCCCCTCTGTAGATCCGGGGAGGGCTGCAGACTACCACATGCTTCCTTCGATACATGTGGAGTCGCCAGCCGCTTCTTTTCACCTGACAGTGAGGAGTTTCGCCAGGGGGACGTAGCACGTGGGAGGATCACGCTATTCCTCCCAGTTCTCCCTCCCCCCTGAACAGGCACCCCAACTGACCAGAAGAGGCGCTAGTGCAGCTTTCAGGACACATACCCACATCCGGCTTCCCACCCACAGACACAGCCAATTGTGTCTGTAGGGACGCCTGACCAAGCCGGAGGTAACACGGGGATTCGATCCAGCGATCTCCGTGTTAGTAGGCAGTGGAATAGACCGCCATGCCACCCGGACGCCCCTCTTCTTTGATTTTACCTGGATTATTGAGCATGCATCAAGACATGTAGTTCCTATTTATATATTGGAATAGCCATGTTTTCACTCTTACTTTACTGCTACTTCCAAAATGGTGCGTAGTCTGGCCGGGCCATTCTGAATGTAACTTCTTGTGATACTTCACAGCAAATAAGTCGTGAATGCAGTATTATGAGTTATTTAGTCACTCCAAGGGGACCAAAATGCTTAGTGTGTCTGAGGTAACTGTTTGCATCCATTCCAACATACTAAAAAAACTGAACTGCATTGTTGTTCCAGGAAACTGTACGTGGTCATGTCCGCTGTGCTTTGCCTCCTGGCTTCTTCTCTCGTGGCTTTCTTCTTGTTCCCTCGGGCAGTGGTTGTGGTGGATGACGGGATACGCTCGGTGACCGTACGGTTTGACCATTCCAACATGAGGGTCCTCATGAACATGACGGTAAGAAATCTCCTCCACTTACACTTTACTTGCACTTGTCGTGTCTGTGTACCCTCAACACAACGATAACCTTCGTTGTCGTAACATTTGTGTATCGGCTAAACCAGGACCTGATCCCAACTTCAGTTTCACCTCAGATGTAATTAGTAGTCCCATCTGTTCGAGCTGGTTTCTTGTTCTTTCCTCCAGTTTCCCCCCCCCCTTTTCTCCCCAATTGTATCCGGCCAATTACCCCACTTTCTGAGCTGTCCCGGTTGCTGCTCCACCCCCTCTGCAGATCTGGGGAGGGCTGCAGACTACCACATGCCTCCTCCCATACATGTGGAGTCACCAGCTGCTTCTTTTCACCTGACAGTGAGAAGTTTTGCCAGGGGGACATAGCGCGTGGGAGGATCACCACACCCCCCTCCCCCCCAGTTCCCCCTCCCTCTCGAACAGGTGCCCTGACCGACCAGAGGAGGCACTAGTGCAGCGACAAGGACACATACCCACATCGGCTTCCCACTCGCAGACACGGCCAATTATGTCTGTAGGGACGCCCGACCAAGCCGGAGGTAACATGGGGATTCGAACCAGTGATCCCCGTGTTGGTAGGCAATGGAATAGACCGCTACGCTACCTGGACACTACTTTCTTCCAGTTTGATTGCATTTTCTAATGTTTACTTGAAATAAAATGTCTTGGACAGAGTCCAAGTCCAACTCTTGTATGAAAAGTCACATTTTAGGAAACCTCGGTTGAATTTATATTTATCTGTGGATTCTCAGTAAATGCTGTTTATACATGATGCTGTCGAATCTCTTCATTTTACTGTGTCCTTCCACTAATAAATAGGTCTCTCCTTCCTTTAGAGCACGCTGAACTTCAGCAACCCCAACTTTTTCACCGTGCTAGTGCAGAGCGTCAGCTGCCAGGTCCTCTACATGAAAACCGTGATAGGGACTCAGCAGCTAGACAATGTCATCACCATCCAGCCCCTCAGTCAGAGACAGGTACAGAAAACGCTAGCCTCTGCACATCGCTCAGCACTTCCCACACTCTTCTCTCTGCCTGCTGCAACAAAACACACACACACACACACACATAGTTAGACAGAGCGGTCGAATACAAACAAGTGCCCCTTGTTGCCCAGATGAGCCACTCCAAATATGACATGCTTTCAAACTATGCCTCGCTTGCAACAATTAACAATAGTGCATGAATTTGCACAAGTACATGCCATTTCCTTCAAACCTGCATTGAAAAAAGATCATCAGAAACATTGACAGTTCTGCCATTAAACTCATAAGACCCATGAAACCTCAAGTCTTCTCCACATGTCTTGCTTCGTATGATGAACATGCTACCACCATCACATAAGCGTAGGTAGGGCTGTTCCAGGATGTGGGTTCCGTCACCTTCGATCTATTGTTGCGAAGATTAGCAGCCACCTGCTGTACATGAGGGCTTGTGATGCAAATCAAACCTTACTTCAGAGACAAACCCTTGTTTATCTGGCCTTCACGCTGTCAGCCTGCGGTCAATATAGTATCTCTCACATAATATCTTCTGAGCTGTTGATAACACAGGATGTTGTGTAACGTGTTTTCTGCAGGTGAACTATACTGTCAGTGTGGAGATCGGTAGCAGCGCATCTTATGTCTAGTAAGTTTTATTTGTCCTTCTCAACTTCGGATAGCTCATTTTGTTTGCGCAGCGTAGCAGCGTTCTGCAGAAACTTGGTGTTTCCAAATCATTTCATTGCAATCTTCATGTTTTATGCAACGCATTTTCAACAATTTTCCCACGACCCAAGTCATGAACAGCTTCCGTATGGGGAAGAACGGAGTCAGACATAAATTACAGACAAGAATAGAGGAAGTTTCCCTTTTACAGAGCTCTGGCCGTGTTCATGTCTTATAGGACTGTGACCACAGTTGACAGACGACGGTTCACTGTTACATTCGAAACCATTTCTGTTTGTGTTTTTTCAGCGCCTTCTGCACCATGCCCAGCATTAAAGTGCACAACATAGTGGTGTTTATGCAGTAAGTGTATCTTGACTGTTCTACATCTTCCCACCCCCCCCCCCCACCAACTGTCTTATTCATCTCACATTACCTTCTTCTCTTCTTATTGGGCTACACCTAATTGAAAGTTGATGTGTGGCTTTGTCGTCGGTATGGTTAACTAGAACGACCACGGTGGTCATTTTGACCATTTTGGATTTTCAAAGTTTAATAACTTTGTGGAAAAAAAAGATACGGACCTGCCGCTCCCCAAATTCTCCTAAAACTGCATATATTTGCATTAAAATGAGTATTAGATCAATTGCAAAAAAAACCCAGTTATGATAAGATCTACCTAAAATGACCATGAGTGGTCAAAATGACCGCATGTAATTTGCACGTCATCGTGCGCGTCATGTGACTATTTATGAAGCGTGTTCGTGGCGTCATTTCCTTCGTGAAGTTTGTTGCTCTGTCCTAGAAATACACTAGCGCCCTCCAGTGCAGAGAAATAGTCTTCACTTGATTTTTGATTATGTCTAACATGTCTGGTTACAGACGCACCATGACTACCACCGAGGCGCTGCAGTATTTACAGGCGTTGGACAGCGGCCATTTTAAATTGTTTGGAAAAATAGTATTAAAGTTGTTAAAATGTTAATTTTGGTGTCAGTTTCATAACAGACATACTAACATATGCAATGCATTAATATCTCAACTGGGTATTTTGAGTTTAAGAACTGGAACAACTTACTAGAACCTACTAGAACTAGACCGCCCACGGTCGTTCTAGTACTTTTTAAGTTCCGGTCGTTTTTTGGGACTGTTTCAACATTTATTTTCAGTTCTTTTTTTACATTTCACGTTTTCTAGGCTATTCAAGTTCGACCATAGCTCTCTGAAGTTTAAATTGTTTAAAAATAGTATTAAAGTTGTTAAAATGTTAATTTTGGTGTCAGTTTCTTAACAGACATACTAACATATATAATGCATTAATTTCTCAATTGGGTATTTATCTTGACAGAACATAGTTTAAAAACCGGAGGTCATTTTGACTGCCCATGGTCGTTTTAGGTAGGAGGGAAATCCCGGTTGTTCTAGTGTTAAGAAACCCCAAGAACCGGCTGCCTCCCAGTCGTTACTGTATATGTGAAACGGCTACCCACAATGAACACGCATATGCAGTTGTGTACGGGGAGAGCTTCTGTATTTGTTTCAAGTCTGTTTCTGATTGTCTTGTTTGACCTCCAGGACCTCGGTGAAAACCTCCTACATGGTGCGAATGGCCCAGAACAGTCTAGAAGCCTATCGCTACATAGACTGTGGCACAAACACCACTTACTTGAACCACCAGCCAGTCAGGCAACGCTCGCACCACACCCCAACCCACTGGCGGGCCATGCCTTCACACCCCCCTCTTCTACGAGCGTAACGGTCCAGGGAGGGCCAATGACAAGAGCTCGTCTCCAGAGCATGGGATTCATCATGTCACTGGCGTAGGTGGGAACTGTTCGACTTCCTTCATCCCCTGTCAGGATGAATCCTGGGATTGATTTTTGCCTTCGCTGATGCAGACATTTACCACCATCAACTTCTTACCTTTACTGTTGCACGTTTAACCATGATGAGTAAGGACCAGGACACACGAAAGTTCATTGCCAATTCACCGATGTTTCCTTTTTCCAGGAGACCCGATAAGTAAACTCAAGTCATTGTCGGCCATTACACTGGGTTGTTGTGAGGCTATCTTACCTATCCAGTATTTGGGTGTAGCCAGGTTAAACTCAACAGCCACTTTTCCTTATTAGCCCCAAGCAGAGCTTATTATTGCTTTAGAGGGCAATGTTCTTAGCAAAATTTGTCAGCATAATAGCTCCGCTGACCAAATTGTCTCAGCATAAAGGACTAGAAATATGTTCTTCTTGGGGAAAGGGGGCTGAGGTGGTAAATGAGTTGTCTGTAGCTTCACTGTTTGCCTTTGCTGCTGCTGAGACCAGGCCAAACAATGCAGAAAGCTCCTTTCTTTGCAGGCAGTGGCTAGCTAGCATTCCCGCTTGACAAAGTTGTGCAAGGAATGGTAATTTTTGCTCAGGCGTTTTATTGTTGCTAAATGTTTCTGTCTGTTTACTGCTGTTCCTGTCCCTGTTCTCTGTGACCATCAGGGCGGCGTTATCGTGCATTAGCTTGTATAGCAGAGAGAACTTGGTTTGTGACGCCTCGGCAGACTCTGGCTACCAATAATGGAAATTTTGAAAAGGGAGACAAGACTGGTTTGCTGTTTTAGATTTGGGATTGGCTATAGAAACGAGAAGTTGCAATTTTTTACTTTTTTGCTCGGTGTGTAACTATTTTTTGCAGTTGAAAATGGTGTTTTGGGGTTTGCACTGTTTTTGGACATTTTTAAATGAGGGATTAAGTTGTAACCTTTTTGAAGCGTCTCGTTACACTGCTTTTCAAAAAGCCTGCACAGCTCCATCATTTTAAATTCAGGGTCTAAATCCATAGTGTACTTGTTTTTCAATATTTATTAAATTATAGAAATGCAGTAATGCAAATCTGTACTCCTGACCTACAAAACTCCCACATTTCCAAAGAGGGAAATCACTCCAAACTTGACATTTACAGTCGAGCTACTTAACGGGACCACCGTGACCGTGGCCCCCAGACATTAGCCCCCTAACTTACCTTGTGTTGTGCGCTCTTGAGCAACTTGTGTATTCTGTCCATCATCTCATCAGCATATCAGATGGATGACTGGTTTTTAAACAGTTTGAAAGAAAATGAAGCACAGCCGACAGAGTAACTCCAACCATGAACTGTGTGTGTGTGTGGGGGGGGGGGCAGACTCGAGCTTTACTTCATTATGATATTGTTGCACTGTTACTTCACTCTGATAAATTGAAATACTTCTTTAATGAGCACATGTGACCATACATTGATGTAATTGTCAATGATCTGGGTCGTCTGCAGTGTTTATCGATCAATAATCTATAAACAAGCTAGAAAAGGTTGAAATTTGAAAAAAAAATTTTTTAAAGGGATTTTGCTTAACATTGTTACATTTATACTTTATGCCAATTTTAAATGATTTTTTTGGAAGAATGTTTATTTTCCTGTATTAAAAAAAGATGTCTATAAATAAGTGATTAATAAAATTAATATAATGTCTTCAGCCGTTCATCTTGTTGTTCATCACCTGCCGACAGTTTTTCTAATGAAACGTTGCTTTTCATTATAATGATGGTTGAGCCCGGACACACTCTTGGTACAACAGTATTTCAGTTTAATAATATTCTTCATTTGTGCATACAAAATATCAGGTATGATAATTTCCTTTATGAACAAACGTTTCTCTTTTATTTCTCTTACACTCGTCTTATAGCTGCTTGTGAGAAAATATATTACTACATAATACAGAGACCAACAAGAACACACAACCTACTGCATGTATAACATATATATATATATTTATATATTTACTGGTGCAATACAAGTCCTGAAGTTCTATGGTTTATGAAGGAAGTCAACACTTAATAAATGCGGAGTACAAATACACAAAGCAAAACAACAAAAATGGCAAACATAGCGCGAGATAAACACGTTATTAATGCAGGAGTGCTCCGTCTTTGGTGAAGTACTCCGGTCCTTCGGCTGTGATCTGACCTGTGCGTGTGTGTGTGTGTGTGTGTGTGTGTGTGTGTGTGTAGGTGGCATCACTTTCAACAGAGTGAACTTATTATACTCAACTAAATGAGAATTTCACCCTTAATTCACTAAGAAGCGAGTCCACCTCCGGTCTGACCACACCCGTACGGCGGAGGGACGGCCTGGCCCGGCCTGGGAGGCCAACGTTGATGTGGTTTGCTGAGGTTTCAAACCAAGAGTCAGCCTGTTGACGGATGACTGCAGCTTCTACATGTGAGATGGTGAATGACTGAAAGCCTGGCTGTATTTCATGGCAGCTGTGTGGAAAAACACTCGTAAGTCCATCCTCTCACATTTTTTCCTCACTTTCGAGACGACATTTCCGGAAAATCCCACAAGTGAACGTGACAATACCCTGTTATCAACACTACCACTTCTTACACGTTTCCCTCAACGGTCTCTGCACACCACTAACCTTTACCCACACACACGCGTGCATGTGCACGCGTCACACATGCACGCACCCACATGCATGCACACATACAGACGCATGCACGCATGCATGCATGCACGCACACATGCACACACTACCTCACCTTGTACTCGGTTGTGTCATTAAAGTCAGAAACTTTACATTCATGTTTACTTTCATGAAAACGACGCGTCTCTGCCCCACTGTGAAGCTCCGGTAACCCAGGTGGACCGTGTGATTGTCAGCAACGAGGAGCACTAACGTAAAGAAGACATCAACCGTATTTACACCGATAATACTTTGGCAGGACTGACAGCGAAGCCACCGTGAAACGTTATTGATCAGGTAAAGTCACAACCTGACCAGCGACACCTCTGCATTGGTACTGACAGATCAACAAAATTACAGGGCTTGGGATACTAAAAATGAGGCTGTCTGTAGCAATACAAATATAAACACCTGTGATATATCATGAAGGCTGTTGACGTCTGGAAAGTCTCATCAGGGCCACACAGTGCAAGAAATGTTGATCTGTGCAGTTATTTTATACAATTCTCTGAAGAGCAATACACGAAGATGACGTCAGCTATATCTATCTACCTTTATTTAAACAGGCAGGCTGGAGGAAGACATAGGACAGCCTGAAGACTGTCATGTCTTCCACGCCTCCTGGTCCTGGAAAGGAGTCGTGATACTACAGACAACACGACCGTCCTCTTATCTCTTGTTTGACGTGTGCTGACTGTCTGTGTAAATAGTGCTTTATTGGATTTTAACAGTGGAACAGAAGCTGGCAGCCCCCCTCAGCCCCGCAGCAGCCAGCCCCTTATGACGTAGAGGAGAAGGCTGGGGGCAGACCAGGACGGAGAGGAAGAAAAGACCAAACGACCAAAGACAAACAAGTTTGTAGTTGCCTTTAACAGCGTTACTTCCATAGTCACTATGCACGACAGTAAGAAAACCTTCATCCCACAAAACAAAAAATAAATGGGTTAAAGAGCATCTTACTGCGATGACGCATTTGAAAAAACATGGCCATTGATGTAAATGGTGCTAATCACCATGTGATGTATGCTATTTTTCTTGTCTGTTCTGATGTTTGACCTCCCCCCCCTCCCTTGCTCTCTCGCTCTCTGTCTCCCTCTATCGGCGGTGGGCCAGCATGACTTTGTTGATGAAGTTGACGATGGCCGTGGCGGGTTGTTCGGGGTCCACCTCGGCAAACAGGTGGCACACGTTCTCTGCCAAGCTGCCGGGCTTCTTGGCCACAAAACCAAACACCCTGCAGGCAGAAGGGAGAGAGAGAGAGAGAGAGAGAGAGAGAGAGAGAGAGAGAGAGAGAGAGAGAGAGAGAGAGAGAACGAGAGAGAGAGAGAGAGAGAACGAGAGAGAGCGAGCACAAGCGAGCGAGTGAGAGTGAGAGTAAGCATGAGAGAGAGCGAGCACAAGAGACAGTGAGAGAGTGAGCACGAGAGAGTGAGAGAGAGAGTGACAGAGCGAAAGAGAGAGCACGAGCGAGAGAGTGAGAGAGAGAATGAGCATGAGAGAGAGCAAGCACAAGAGACAGTGAGAGAGTGAGCATGAGATAGTGACAGAGAGTGAGAGAGAGCGAGAGAGAGAGCAAGAGAGAGAATGAGATAGTGAGAGAGAGAGAAAGAAAGAGAGCAAGAGGGAGTTACAAGGAAGGAAATGATTGGGGAAAGGGGGTGACGGGGGCTGAGGGGGTGGCGTTGGGGGTGAGCAGGTGGAGGGTGAGAACAATACGAGTGGAAAGAGGGGAGAGTTTGGTGGGAGCTTTGGGAGGAAATGACACACCAGATTCACGCCAGCATCAAGTGCTAAACGCAGGGCGGTGTAACCACACAGCAGCAGCAGCACTGGCTTCACCACACAGGAGGATTAGAGTCAAGTGGGATGTGGGGCGACACGGAGGCTGACCGCTGTTATTAAATCACGTGTCTGGTTATGATTCTGCCGAGGCTCGGATGCAATACGAGGCCATGCACGAGCTTAATACCATTAACTTCTCAGCCACAGGCAAGTCAGTACATCTACAAAGACACAAATAAAGATTTCCGCTCACATGCAAACCCACATCCCTCCAACACACACTTCACTCACTCTCTCAGTCTCACACCAGACCGCACACACAAGCACTTACTTAACACCGGAGTGGTCTGAGTTAGTCCACCTGAAGCAGAGAGAGATACAGAGACCGGACTCAGACACGTGCAAGGCAGCTGCAGCTGCAGGACGAGCTCACGTACAGACGCAGCATCAGCTGCAGCCAACATGCCCCCCCCCCGCACCACTCCCACACAATGCCCAACCTTTTTTTTACTTCTTCTGTCTTTGCAAATACTCTACAAAACACACACACATACTTAGACCAGCAAATACACTCACAGCAAAACAAACGCAGCACCCATGCAACAGCGAAAAGCGGCGCATGATCACGGATGCAACGGACGGACGGATGATTTCTGCTGAAGTACGTGGTGACATGCTAGCTACACGTTCATGTATTCAGGGTTAGGTTTGCTGTTTCCCCTGCCCGGGCCTACCTCCTGTCCTTAGGGTCGATGCTGCTGAACGTTACGCTGCTCACTGGGTAGTGTCTCCTGAAGAACACCCTGCAGAAAGATGGACAGGGCAACAGACAAGAGGACGTATTAGTGCAAAAAAGAGAAACAGGCCTCCCTTCAAATATCATGAGTTTCCCAGCTCTGGAACCAGAACTGGCACTCTGTTGTCATTACAGTACGACTGTAACAGTATATATCATGTCATATCATGTAATATGTAATATTATAATTCCATTATAATTCTGTTATCCTCTTTCAGTGTTGTGTTGTGTAAATTGTGTAAACGCAACCTCCATCGCGCGTCGTCTGTCTTGGGAGAGAGATCCCTCCCGGATAGCACCCGGATGTGGGCCACTTCAGGCAACGATGGCCTTCTTCTGGCCCTGACAAAATGGATGTGAGCCTGAAGTGGCCCACATGTATCATAGCAAATATTGCCCAAATGTGCCAAATCAAATGTGGGCCTTTTTTGGCAAAGATGCGGTTCTCTCAGCAACATGTGATCTGGATGTGACCCTGAAGTGCCCCCGTGTGGTAAATGGTGAATATGGCCCAAATACCACAAAACAAACCATCAATCCACGCGGTATGTGGGCCGGATGAAGTGTCGGGTGTGGGACGGGTGCTGGCCACAGCAATTTTGCTATCTGGGCTCCTCTGCTGCTCTCCCTGAGGTTTCTTCCTACTTTCCCTACCTGTTAAAGGTTCCTGGGGGCGGGGGGTGTTCCTTACCCGATGTGAGGGTCTAAGGACAGGATGTTGTGTTGCTGTTGCCCCTTGAGGCAAATCTGTAATTTGTGATATTGGGCTACACAAATAAAACTAACTTGACTTCCCTGACACCAGTTGTGTGACTGTGTGCTTGCGCTCGTGTCAGTTATCACTATATTTTTTTGGTCAAACAAACAGAAGAGATAAGATGTCAATTCCTCTGTGCGGCGCTGTCAGCCCGCTGGGTTGACATTTTCCTTAAAACTGACAGAGGCGATGTTCCAGCGCTGGAGGTTTTTCTAACAGTTTAGATGCTGCGACTCAAAGCGCGACTACGGTCACTGTGGTACCGTCACTGACACGGTCCTGCCAGTTTTTCTTTTCTCTAGTCGGAGAGCTGGGAGGTTTCTCTTACCTGCGCTGGCTGTCTGTCAGTGTGATGCCCTGGGACGTCACCTTGAACTGGACCACTGTCGCAGCTGGACGCAGGTTCCGACCCAAAGTAGCATCTGTTGCCTTGGCGATGGCCTGAGGGCCCGTCAGAGACTCCGTCTCCACAGAGTTCAGGTACAGGACATTACAGGCTGAAAAAGAGTCGGGGCATGGACCCATTAAATACTGGCGAGGTCTGGCCATCCATCCATCCATCCATCCATCCATCCATCCATCCATCCATCCATCCATCCATCCATCCATCCACCCATCCATCCATCCATCCATCCATCCATCCATCCATCTATCCGCCCATCCATCCATCCATCCATTCATCAATTATCCAACCGCTTATCCTGCTCTCAGGGTCGCGGGACCGCTGGAGCCTCCCAGCAGTCATTGGGCAGCAGGCGGGGAGTCACCCTGGACAGGCCGTCACACACACACACACACACACACACACACACACACACACACACACACACATTCATACCTAGGGGCAATTTAGTATGTCCGATTCATCTGACCTACATGTCTTTGGACTCTGGGAAGAAACCGGAGCACCTGGAGGAAATCCATGCAGACACAGGGAGAAAATGCAAACTCCACGCAGAGGACGACCTGGGCCGACCCCCGAGGTTGGACTACCACAGGGCTCGAACCCAGGATTCTGGTCAACTAAAACCAGTGGTTTTCAAACTATGTGGGTATGCCCTCCAGCAGCTCCTCCTGGGGTGTTCCCAGGCCAGATTGGCTGTGCCTGGTAAACCTCCAAAGGAAGGCACCCAGGAGGCATCCTGATCAGATGCCCTAACCACCTCAACTGGCTCCTTTCGACGCGAAGGAGCAGCGGCTCTACTTCGAGCTCTCTCTGGATATCCGAGCTCCTCACCCTATCTCTAAGGCTGAGTCCAGACACCCTACGGAGCAAACTCATTTCAGCTGCTGGTATCCGCGATCTCACCCTTTCGGTCACTACCCAAAGCTCATGACCATAGGTGAGCGTTGGAACGAAGAATGACTGGTAAATTGAGAGCTTTGCCTTCCGGCTCAGCTCCCTCTTCACCACAACGGTCCAGTACAACGTCCACATGACTGCTGATGCTGCACCAATCCGCCTGTCAATCTCCCGCTCCATCCTACCCTCACTCGTGAACAAGACCCCAAGATACTTGAACTCCTTCACTTGAGGCAACAGCTCATCCACTATTTGTGCTGAGATTTAAATTGATAACCGGCTGTAGAGGAGCTGACTTGTTCTCATCTAAACAGTGTGACTTTGGAACAAAAGGTCCACAGGGAAGGTGAAATGGTCTGAACACAGCAGAACAGCTAAACTTGAGTCAGTTCAACACCATGTGAAGTGATGGTTCACTCACCTGCCCCTTGTTTCAGCAGGTCGGCAGCGGTGCTCATGTTACTGGCCGGCTGAACCTCCTGGACCTCTCCGATCAGCTCTGACAGCATGGAGATAAGAGACCCAAAAAAAAATAAAATAAAATATATATATATATTTAGAGCGATAAAAGCAAGTGTCCTGCATCTCACAGTGTGAATCCTATCATTGGCATCCTTTAACTTAAAGGGCTGTGTTTAGAAAACGTGCTCCCTGCATTTCAGATTGGTTAAAAACTCTTTAAAAGATTTTACATATCAGGGATGATTTCAAAATGACTTATGCATGTTATCATGGGACGGTATGCTGGAAGAAAATAAGCAGTGTCCAGAGATACAGACCTTTCTCTGGGATCTTCAGGGCACAAGGCAACGAGATGGGCGTGATGGAGTGCTGGTAGACTAATGCCGACAGACTCCCTGCGGAACACCGGTAAACGAGAGATGAGAGGGGTTCACATTTCCCTCTCACATTTTTCCTTTTAACATCAAGGAAACAGCAAGAATTCATACCGGAGGACGCTACTCCCCATTCATCCCACCTCTAAATATATATTCCACGTGAAATTAACCCTC
This sequence comes from Lampris incognitus, assembly GCF_029633865.1. Lineage (NCBI taxonomy): Eukaryota > Metazoa > Chordata > Actinopteri > Lampriformes > Lampridae > Lampris > Lampris incognitus. The sequence goes on along the minus strand of NC_079212.1, from coordinate 47,446,510 downwards.
TTCTTTCCGAAGACGGAGCAACAGAAAGCTTTGAAAGGGCGTCCGGGTAGTGTAGCAGTCTATTCCGTTGCCTACCAACATGGGGATCGCCGGTTTGAACTGCCGGCTTGGTCAGGCGTCCCTATACACATAATGGGCCATGTCTGCGGGCGGGAAGCCAGATGTGGTTATGTGTCCTGGTCACTGCACTAGTGCCTCTTCTGGTCAGTCGGGGCGCCTGTTCAGGGGGGAGGGGGAACTGGGAGGAATAGCGTGATCCTCCCACGCGCTACGTCCCCCTGGTGAAACTCCTCACTGTCAGGTGAAAAGAAGCAGCTGGTGACTCCACATGTATGGGAGGAGGCATGTGGTAGTCTGCAGCCCTCCCCGGATCGGCAGAGGGAGTGGAGCAGCGACCGCAACGGCTCGGAAGAGTGGAGTAATTGGCCAACTACAGTTTGGGAGAAAAAGGGGGAACCCCCCCCCCCCTCCCAAAAAAAATCTTTGAAAGGACAATGTCCGTTGTTGGATATGATGCAAAGTGATGGCTACCTGGAAAAGGTTTTCCCTGAAAACCAGAAAAAGAAGCAACCTTTGAGGCCCCGCTTACCAAAGTAGGGCTCATTCTGACATCCTTTAATCTTGACTCCCCGAGGGCCGGTCTCTATCAGAAAATGTCTCACCAGCTGCTCCAGGGGGTCACCCGCTGTGATGGACAGGAGACAGATAACGTTACCGAGGTGGAGACATGGCCTACCGAGCAGACACCGGCAGAATAACTGTCACGTCACACAGCCAGACTACACCGACTTCACTGACGTAGAGTTGTGGTTAAAAAAGAAAGCAGCCATGTGAGCGAGGCATGTTGGCCCAACTTGAAAAAACACATTACACTATGACTGATGTACAGCGTCACTGCAAAAACCCACTGGGTAAAAAGTTGAGAAAAAAATATATAATGTAATACAGAAGGTACTATGAACGACAAAAAAAAGAGTTCATACCTTTGCTGTTGTGGTTGTTGACATTAGGAGGAGGAGTTGCCACCTTCAGGGCCAAGCCGTAGGCCCCCTGGAAGGAGTTACTGTCCCGGATCAAGAAGGCCCCTGGCTCTTTTTCCTTCAAAGCTGCAATTGCTGCACCCAAATAAATTCAAGACTTGAAAATTCATCCTCCGTATGTACAGTATTTGCTGATATATGTGTGCTTTTGTCATAACTTCTGGTCATGGTAAAGACTACTAATGATAAGAGTGAGAATATATGTGATAAGCGTTGCACTGTGTATGACAGATACAGAACAACTGCATGATTCATAGTCTCGGTACATGTAAGTATTCGGTGCAACAATCAAAAGTTGAAATAACTTTGGTTCTTGGATACAAACCTTGGTCTCTGGAGATTCCAGGCTTGTACCAGAACCTCGAGCTGTCCTGGACAAATTTCACACTGACCCGGTTGGTGTTGTCCGACTCAACAGATGTCCCTCCCTCAGTATGACCAGCAGGGGGCGACATTTCCCCCACTGTAGGAGAGAAGGTGACGTGGTGCTGCTGCTGAGTGGCATTGGAGGGAGGCACGTGGCCCACAGCTGGTCTCAGAGTCCCCGCCCCACCATTGGGGGACCCTGGCTGGCGACGTTTCTCTGGCAGAGGAGGCTGGGGATGGGGATGAGGGACGGACACGGTGGAGTAGTTGGAATAGGAGGAAGGGTGGAGATGGGGGGCGTTAGCAGGGCAACAGCCTGCCGAGGTGGGAAAGGTGGATTGGAAGTGTCTCTCGGCTGTCTCCAGAGAAGGCGCGCAGGGCTTGTCGGCGTGTCCAACAGCGCTGGGCTCCGTATAAGGATACTGGTGATGTGGTGGTCCATGTTGCTGACTGTAGTTCAGATGGTGGGGGTCTAACCCACTCAACATCAATCTCCTACTTAAAGTAGCGAAGCCAGGAACTGGGGATTCAGAGGCAGTGGACCCCTCCATACTAGTGGGTTGGGGCTGGGGTGAGGAGAGTGACCCTGGGGTGGGAGATACGGGGGGAGGTGAGGTTTCGGGGATAGTGCCAGTGGGTTTGAGGACATCCACGACAGATTCCCTTGACTGAGACACTCCGTTGACCTTGACAGGTGCTGGGGCCGGTCCTGGAGAGCCGGGCATCTGGGTCTCGGTCCGCGGCTGAGACGTTTCCTGTGTAACACAGGGGGTCAGTGCAGCAGTCTCTGAAGGATGGGGTGTTTGGAGGGTGCGGGCACCAGGCTGGGCATGTGTAACGGATGTAGGCGATGCTGGAGTTATGGAAGAAGGGGCTGGGCATTGAGTGCTTTCCTGGTTAGCTGGGGAGATGGGGTTAGGCGGAGAAGGGGTAGTGTCCTGGTTCTGTGTGGACGGAGCTGAAGCTGTGGTTGAACTGAAGTGGTTATGTTGCGTGGCTGAGGGCGGGTCTGTGGGTACAGTGCAGTGATTGGTGGGTTCAACGTGAGCAGTTGTGGTCACTGCATGTGAGTGTGTGTCTTTGGCGGCCCCAGCTGGCAGCGAGGGGTCTGTGATTTGTGTTTGTGTATGGGTTTGCTGGGGGTCTTGGCTTTTATTACAATGTAATGGTCTGTCCTGTGGCTTGGCAGCATCGTAGTCATTGCTGATGATGTCAGTGGTCCGGATCTGATACTCCCTTCCTCCTAGACTGGGACTAAAACAGACAAAGAAAGGTGTTAAAGCGTTCAGGTAGCCCCTCTCATGATGAGCGTTACACGTCTATTGTAGGGACATGCATCTCACGCTTAAGAGGAAACCCTAATAGGAACACACCTGCTCAGTCCAGTCATGGATGAGGGGGAGCGGGCGGGTTTCCGCTGCAGTTTTGCGCAAAATAGAAGCAATTTTTTTTTAAAAAGTCGACAAAACACAATAGGTTGTTTGCATATGACGTCACGATCTACAGATGGAGGGCAGGAAGTGATTTTCTACATAGGAAGCACTATCACAATTCACAAACTTTCGAAATGCCTATGTTCGGCGTCATTAACTGAGAAACCACAAGGAGTTTTTACTGAGTACCAAAAATTGTTGTTCATGAGGGGGGAAAAATGCAAGAAATGGCTTAAGAACCATCGCCTGTGGTTGGATAACGCGCGTGTGTGCAGTGACCACTCTTCATCACATAAGAATCATGTCCAACAGATCTTACTTCCTGTTTACACCTTTCTCTCATAATACCGTCTAAACTAGCTCCATCTCGCCCATCCTGCTGTTCACTTCCTGCCCTCCATCTGAAGCTCGCGCGTCATCACAATCACGTGACCGCAAACAAGCTCTTGCGAATGGTCTGTGTTTCCGCTGAGTGATGTTATGTGATAGTCTCCAAGACTATCGCGATAGTCTCCGAGACCTGTATGTGCTGGCATGGGGATTTTGACTGCATGCACCGCAAGAGCCGTGGTAGTGTTTAATCAAAGGCGACGAGGGCATGTGATGCATGCAACGACGGAAAGGTAAACGCCTTATACCTGCCAGCGGCCACATATCAGGGATTCATGGGAGGTCACTGTCTGCAGTGATTTTACAGAGGGCCATCCATCCATCCATCCATCCATCCATCCATCCATCCATCCATCCATCCATCCATCCATCCATCCATCCATTATCCAAACCGCTTATCCCAACTGGGGTCGTGGGATGCTGGAGCCAAACCCGGCAGTCATTAGGCGGCAGGCGGGGAGACACCCTGTACAGGCTGCCAGGCCATCACAGGGCCAAAACACACACACACACACCTAAGGACAATTCAGTATGGCCAAGTCACCTGACCTACATGTCTTTGGACTGTGGGAGGAAACCAGAGCCCCCGGAGGAAACCCACACAGACACGGGGAGAACATGCAAACTCCACACAGAGGACGAACTGGGACGACCCACCAAGATTGCACTACCCCAGGGCTCAAACCCAGGACCTTCTTGCTGTGAGGCGACCGCGCTAACCACTGTGTCACTGTGCTGCCTTTACAGAGGTCCAGTGGATCCAAAACGTCAGAATAACCTGCTTAACATTGGATGACTGATGCAGCAACAGGACCCCTCGTGGCGCCTGACGTTTCACGTCCGAAGGAGCCCGTTCCACCCGAGGAGCACATAGTCACCTCTCTTTATAAGGTGCCTTGCCATATCTGACGGCCCATTATTCTGAAACCCCAATAGTCTGACTAATGTCCCCTTGGACTGAAAGCCCATTTGTCTGACAGCCCGTTATCCTGAAAACAAAAGCCCACGGCTATGAAAATACACGCTCTCCATTGTGAATCACTGATCTGAACTGGCCTCGAGATAAATACGGGAGTGTTGATATTTCTGGTGAAGCAGAGATGACATTCTCAAAAGGGATTTTAACTTAACACCTCCTATTCACGTGAATTGGTGGTAAATGGTATCTTCCCTTAAGCACGTCAAAATACACTAAGCTATTGTAGTGAACTCACGGGGCAGCCGGGAACCGCCGCAGCCGGGACACGAACCCGGGTCGCCCAAACCACGAGCGACTATGTTAACCAGTCAATTAAAGGGCCCCTAAAGGGTCCCGACATGCGCTCCTGTGTCGAAGTGTCCTCGAGCAAGACACCGAACCCTTAACTGCTCCGGGTGAGCAGGTTGGCGCCTTGCACGGCAGCCTCCGCCATCAGTGTGTGAACGTGTGTGTGGATGTGAGGCGTCACTGTAAAGCGCTTTGAGTGGTGGGTGGACGAGGAAAGCGCGGTATGAAATGCAGTCCATGTACCATTTTACCCTTCTAACTGGAGAGAAACACAAAAAGAAATATGAATACCCTTCCTGTGTGCGCAGGGGGCTGCTGCTGTGGACGGGCGTGGGGGATCCAGACATGTCGGAGGGGGTGGAGCAGGCAGCGTGGCGATCTCTGTGGACTCTCCATCCAACACTCTCACCCGAACTACGGAGGCCATCTTTAGAAGGAAAGAGAGCGAATTTAAAAAAATTTACTAAGGTAGCTTAAAAATACCACAACAAAACAAGCAAATTTCAATTTATTGTGCTTCAGTCTTGACGGAAAACATGCACACAAAATACTGCTCAACTGCAAAAAAATAATTCACTGTTGAGACAAATTGTACTTAAGGGATAAGTCAACTTCTAGTAATGTGTATTAAATTCAGGAGGGCTGCCTGATCTATCCCCCCCCCCCCCCACACACACACACACACACACAATGTCAGGTCCAAAAAGTCCATCCATCCATTATCCAAACTGCTTATCCTGCTCTCAGGGTCACGGGGATGCTGGAGCCTATCCCAGCAGTCATTGGGTGGCAGGCGGGGAGACACCCTGGACAGGCCACCAGGCCATCACAGGGCCTTCACACACATATTCACACCTAGGGACAATTTAGTATGGTCGATTCATCTGACCTACATGTATTTGGACTGTGGGGGGAAACCGGAGCCCCCGGAGGAAACCCATGCAGACACAGGAAGAACATGCAAACTCCACACAGAGGATGACCCGGGACGACCCCCGAGGTTGGACTACCCCGGGGCTCAAACCCAAGACCTTCTTGCTGTGAGGCGACTGCGCTAACCACTGCGCCACCGTGCCGCCCCAGAAAGTCCAGCTAAAGTGTATTCAATGAAACCAAGTAGCAGTAACCTAAGGAAAGAAATAAGCTCACAGTCGCTACCATAAGATGTTTTTAAACTGAAATATCCATTATTTGGCAATGCTACCACTAAACTGCAAACTTTAGTGTGCTGTATATTTAGTGCGTTCGTAGCCATTGAAGGTCAAAGGCCAGCTTGCATAAGGTATCCTGTGACTGGAATGAAAAGGTCCACTTTTTGAGAAAGAAGACCCATCCCTTTTAGTAGGCTGAGCACAGCCCTGAATGCAGTACCAAATGTTGCGTGCTGCTTGTTGTAGGTTATATAAACCCTGAGCTTGTTGTGATAGAAATATCTTGGGCTACATGTGTTTGCATGTGAACATCTTTGTTTTAATCTGACCCACCAGTTTGTGAGTCAGAGCCACATGACTGCTGTGAGTCTGGATGGTGATGGTGGTGACTGTGATTATGCTCAACCGGGCTGCTGTCATGGTTACAGGACCCCGGCATGGAGGAGACGGGGGGCAGAGGAGAGGTGGAGGCTGACGGGTACCCTGAGGCGTAGCCCCTGCTCTCAGATGGCGAGGGCTGGTAGGGGGAGCAGGGGCAGGCTTGGTGGGGAGTTTGATACCCACTACTGCTGCTGCTGTACTTCAGATCCAAATGGGAGTGAACATGGGACCGTGACGCCTCTGGGTAGGCTGGGTGACCCGATGGCAAGGGATCGAAGGTGTACGCTGGCAGGTCATGACCCTGTGGACCGTAGGAGGCTACAGTGGTCCTCCTGTGCCAATACTCTGCCTCCCTCTCCCTCTCCCACTGCATCTCGACCTCCCTGTCTCTCTCCCAGTGCAGGGACATCTCTCTGCCTCGCCTCAGCCCGGGATCCCTCTCCAGTGGAGCTCCGACCCTCTCGGGAGCTCTGCTTCCCTGGCTCTCCTTAGCCCCACCTCCCTTTGCTGAAGCTCTGCTTCTCGGTCCCAGTGGAAGCTGTCGCCGCGGTCCAGCCTTATACCATGATAGACTGCTGAGTCTTCTCTTCTGACACTGCAGTCCTACAGGGACAGCCAGGGGGTGGTAAACCATCCAGCAGCATTATATCGTGGTAGGTTGGGCTGGTGGAGCATTTGGGATGGTGCGGATGGGGGTGATGGTGGCTGTGGGATGGAGGAGGATGGTGGTAGGAGCTGTAGTCATCCCCTCGACAAAGCAGCCGACTCGGTGCGGACAGGGGATGGGGGTGGGGGTGGGGGTGGGGGTGAGGTGTAAGGTCCGGGGCTGGATAGGGATAGAACTGGTGAGTGGAGGGGGCAGTGTCCGTACAGGAGCGGTGTAAGTAGTGTGATGAGCCAGTCTGGCGGTCCCACACCAGGTCAGGAGGTGGAAGGGACTGGTGGGAGTGGGGGCTGTAGTGCTGGCACAGATCCATGTGCGAAGGAGGGGCTGCCAGGTGAGGGTTGGCAGAGAGGGTGGCCCCGTGGTGCCCGTTGGTACCAGGTGCCCGGTCGAGGCAGTACCCATTCGGCATGAGGAGGGTACGGTCACAGCCAGGCTCAGCACAGCTCTGGGACCTGTAACCGGCCGACAGGAGCATGACCGGCTGAGGCCTCAGTGTCCCAGTGCGCTCTGAGGGTAAGGAATCTCCGTCATCCAAAATGGCGGTCTCTCGCTCACTGTCACCGTTTCCCTCTATGCCTCCAAGAAGACGTTCAAGTTCCTCCCTTTCCCGTCTTGTCGGGGGTGAGGGATGAATCAGTTCCTCCTGGCGCTCAGGGTGGATAGACGATTGGTTTGAATGGCCGGAATGGGCTGAGAGGGCGGAGTCAGAGCCTATGAAATGGCCGGGTCTGTCCTCTGGGATGCCTGCCCCTGGACTGCTGCCGTTGGTTGAGGTGAGGGAGCCGGAGCCAGGACCACGCCGCTTCTTTATCTGGGCGTAAGAGACTGCCATCCAGCGGACCTTTGGTGTGGGCGATGTCTGAGAGAGGAAGAAAGAGAGGGTCAAAAATACAAACCGCTGTCCAATCTCACTTTGATGGACTCATTCACAACGACAGACGGGGGTTGTACTGACCACAACTTTTATTCACACAATTTCAAAAGCACTGACAGATAATTCCAAACTCCCTCCGCCACTTTGACAGAGTCAACAGAAGAATTGGCTTCGTTGACTTCAGGAGAAACCTCTGACTTGCGTCCCTGTCAGTTACCCCGTGGTTACACTGAGTGGCGCAGAATGAATATCACGCGGCAAAATTAAATAAAATGAAAAGCAAATATCACCAGGCAGCAGTACACCGAGTCGTTTATGGGACGTAGCAACGCCTGCTGCAGTATGAATAAATTCTGATTTTTTTAAATATTCCATAACTTTTAATATTTTTGTTTAGCCCAGCCCTAGTAAGGCCCTATTGTGTCATTGGCATTAAACATTAGGATACACAAATACAACACAAAATGTAATATCAGCAAACATCCATCTATTATCCAAGCCGCTTATCCTGCTCTCAGGATCACAGGGATGCTGGAGCCTATCCCAGCAGTCATTGGGTAGCAGGCGGGGAGACACCCTGGACAGGCCGCCAGGCCATCACACAGGGCCGAAACACACAACATATTCATCCCTGGGGACAATTTAGTACGGCCGATTCACCTGACCTACATGTCTTTGGACTGTGGGAGGAAACCGGAGCACCCCTGAGGAAACCCACGCAGACACGGGGAGAACATGCAAACTCCACACAGAGGACGACCTGGGACGACCCCCAGAGGTTGGACTAACCCAGGGCTCGAACCAGGACCTTCTTGCTGTGGGGCGACCGCGCTAACCACTGCGCCACCGTGCCACCCATCAGCGAACATGAAAAACCATAATATTATGCATAAAACTAAAACATAAAAAATGACTATAACAGAATTTTTCCAACACCTACCATGACATTGACGGATCCTTATTAATTACAGGCGCTGATGCTGGACTAACGGTCTGCCTCACTTCAGACCCAGGTGACCCAGAGTGCCAACCATTACATGTTTCGGTAACACTTTAGTATGGGGAACGTAGTCACCATTAATTAGGTGCTTATTAGCATGCAAATTAGCAACGTATTGGCTCTTAATTGGTCATTATTACGTACTCATTAATGCCTTATTCTGCATGGCCTTATTATACAACCAGTAAGCCATTAACTATGAGTTTTCCCTCTATAACCTCAGAATTATTGCTTATTAGTAGTACCATCTCAATATGCTTTGCTTAGTATGGACTTTATAAGGTGGTAGTACCACAAGAAGAGTTACTCTCCCTTACTAACACTTAATGAATATGGTCTGCTCTTACATAAAAAAACACAAAACTACAAGTGTTCATAGTGTTAAATTACTCTAAATTAAGTTTTTGTTACTTAGAATATGTTCCCCATACTAAAGTGACATCTTGATCATTACTAATTCACTAGTAATTAAGTTTTTTTATGTTCCCCATACTAAAGTGTTACCCATGTTTCTTCTCCAGTCATTTAGCAAGGGGGTTATTACCTTCTAAGCTGTCCTGGTATCGCTGGTTGAAGTTCTCATAGGAGTCCCAGCGGACCACTGGGTCAGATGTGTTGTAGTCCACTGTAACAGCCGGGTCGTTCTTCTGGTACTCACGGCCTGAAACACAGAAACCTTCTTGAGATGATGCTTACCATATTTCTGCTGGAGTAGCTCGGTTAACAGCACAGAGGGCAACAGAGAAGATGGGAACACGTCAGCGTAGACGGAAATGCTTTTTCCTTCGCTTCGCCTTTCCGAGACTGAACTGAACCAGCGTATTCTGGGCTTGCCAGTGTTCCAGGTTATTTATTTTTCGCTCCCTGGGTAGAGATTAAAATTACTCTTGAAGGGGAACAAAGACAAAAGTGTTGGACTTCATAAGAGGGAAAAAACCATGCCACTGCTTGGGGGCTGAGCTCTGCACCCAGGCTTTTCCATTACCTGGCCTCTTGTATCACTTATTTCATTGCACAAAAGCCTAAACACTTTCCTTTTCCAGGCCTACCTCAATTCACAGAGAGTCTGCGAGCATGACTGTGGTGGCATTCTCCAGTGACTTGAATCCCCCATTATTTACATCACCATTGCTGATGTATCCATTGCAAACTTGCCCAAATCGCACACCTGACATGACATGCACTTTTGGCTATAATATCCAAACAAGGTCGGTGGTTCTCAATCAGGTCCCTGAGCACCACCAGTGCTGCTGGTTTTCTATTCTTTCTTTTTTTTTTTTGGATTTTCCCTGTTTCCCCCCCCAATTGTACCCATCCAATTACCCCACTCTTTCGAGCTGTCCCGGGTCGCTGCTCCACCCCCTTTGCCGACCCAGGGAGGGCTGCAGACTATCACATGCCTCCTCCCATACATGTGGAGTCGCCGGCTGTCTCCTTTCACCTGACAGTGAGGAGTTTCGCCAGGGGAACATAGCGCGTGGGAAGATCACGATATTCTCCCCAGTTCCCCCTCCCCCCTGAACAGGCGCCCCGACTGACCAGAGGGGGCGCTAGTGCAGCGACCAGGACACATACCCATATCCGGCTTCCCACCCGCACACATGGCCAATTGTGTCTGTAGGGACGCCCGACCAAGCCGGAGGTAACACGGGGGTTCGAACCGGCGATCCCCGTGTAGGTAGGCAATGGGCTAGACCGCTATGCTACCCGGACGCCCCCTGGTTTTCTATTCCGCCTGGTAGTTCAATACATTCACCCCTTTTCCCCCAGTTATTCCAGCCTCCAATCAGGGAGGTTTTAGAGCCGGTGGTATCTGAGGACCTGGTTGAGAACCGCTGCTCTGTTAGTATGTAGGTTGACACATGAATATATGTGCTACTTGATGCCACTGACTTCACGAGTTGCTACATGAGTAAATGAAAACGTGAATGAGGAAATGGAAGACTGATAAAACCTTTGATCTTTTCCGGTCCAGAGGAGAAGACAAACTCCACCGTCGCGTCGGCTGGGAAACGCTCATCTGGGGGAGGAAAGAAAATACAAGATCCAAGAAATACAAGACAAAATATAAGATTGGAAGTTGTGCAGTTACATGTTATCATTGTCTGTACATCCTCAGACATTATTGATGATGGCAGATCGTTAAACCAGGCGACCATGATCTTATCAGAGCTTCTAAATCATGTGTTCTTAAATCCTTTACTTTTTTATTTTTCTCCCCCAGTTGTACCCGGCCAATTACCCCACTCTTCCGATCCTTCCCTGGTCGCTGCTCCACCCCCTCTGCTGATCCGGGGAGGGCTGCAGACTACCACATGCTTCCTCCGATACATGTGGAGTCACCAGCCGCTTCTTTTCACCTGACAGTGAGGAGTTTCACCAGGGGGCCGTAGCACGTGGGAGGATCATGCTATTCCCCCAGTCCCCCCTGAACAGGTACCCCGACCCACCAGAGGAGGCGCTAGTGCAGCGACCAGGACACATACCCCCATCCGGCTTCCCTCCCGCAGACACGGCCAATTGTGTCTGCAGGGACGCCGTCGAACCGCCGTCCCCGTGTTGGTAGGCAACAGAATAGACCACCACGCTACCCGGACGCCCCCTTAAATCCTTTGCAACTTCCACGGATTGTGTGATGAGGAGACCCCCCCCCTTAAAAAAACAGATCCCAGCCCAAAGTTCAAAACCCTTATTGAGTAGGTCTTGATTTGCTCTTTAAAACCTACTCTAACACATAAAACATAGTGGTGGCTTCTCCAGGCATCCCAGTGAGACGGGCGTCCTGTTTACATATCGTATGCTTCATCTGGTCCGGTGGGATGACTGCAGCACACAGTGCCTCCTCTGTGCTCCATAGTCACGCTTTTCTGCTGGAAGTACTCTTACTTTTCACAGAATGCGAAACCGATGAGGAAATGAGGTAATGAGAGTGTTCATTATGGTATTAAGCAACAACCCCAGTACACACCGAGCTCGCTTTACTCTTCCTGCGGGATCATTTAAGACAGAAACTCTCTGCGTAGAAGATGGAACAATCTCGCTGTGCCAATCCCCAGAGATCCATGATTATATTCATTTGTCCAATATTAGGATTTAGCGTCCGCTATTAAAGTTCATTTTTCAACCATATTATTATGGTTAGCTACAGCCAAATACAATGGATGGCCTCCCTCTACGCTTGTTTTACAGGGAGCTGCCATTATGCCAATTAGTCCAACATGGTGGTTATCCCACCGCAGCTTAATAACATAATCCCCCAACAGCCGTAGAGGAAAACTGAAATTGGACAGAACAAAAGTACCACATCATTCCCCGGGGGGGGGGGGGGGTGCTATGCATTCTTTCAAATTCTTAGGACTTATACACCTCCAGAGTCAGGAAACGAGCAGGCAACATCACTGCTGACCCATCACGCCCTGGTCACAACCCGTTCCAACACCACCCCTCTGGTAGGCGCTACAGAGCACTGTACCCCAAAACTCCATCCATCCATCCATTATCCAAACCGCTTATCCTGCTCTCAGGGTCGCGGGGATGCTGGAGCCTATCCCAGTAGTCACTGGGCAGCAGGCGGAGAGACACCCTGGACAGGCCCGCCAGCCCATCACAGGGCCCACACACACATATTCACACCTAGGGACAATTTAGTATGGCCGATTCACCCGACCTCCATGTCTTTGGACTGTGGGGGGGAATCAGAGCACCCGGAGGAAACCCACACAGACACGGAAACTCCACATGCAAACTCCACACAGAGGACGACCCGGGATGATCCCCAAGGTTGGACTACCCCGGGGCTCGAACCCCAGGACCTTCTTGCTGTGAGATGACCGCATTAACCACTGCGCCACCCTACCCCAAAACAACCAGATACAAAAAAAGTTTCTTTCCTCAGGCTGTCATTCAAATAAATGCTTAGCACTGTCAAATAAATCCAACCATTTTGTATATACTGTACTGTACATTGTACGTATACTGGTACTCTCTGTCTTGTACATTTACCTCAGGCATGTATGTAAGTAACCTGCTAACATATATTTCAGTATCTCCGTTATATCCTCTGCACCTTTGCACCTTATCACCTGTTATTTCACCTGTATGTCAGTCCTTGTGTATATATGTGAAGATTGTTGTGTTGTAGTGTTGATATTCTATGTTAAGTACACCGAGAGAGCCACGAAACCAGTCAAATTCCATGTAGGTACAAACCTACATGGTCAATAAGCATGATTCTGATTCTGAAATTCATAGATGAAGTCACGCATGTCACCTATTTTCTGGCTCTGCCTTGTTCCCCGACCCCCCCCCCACCCCCCACAGCCCACTTTCCCTCTGCAAACGACTGGGTCACTCTTTTTACCTGTGCAGGCCTCGTCCAGCTCTCCCTTGCCGAACCACAGCTGGGATCCGTGGACGGTGCAGGTGTGGAACTGCAGGCGGAAAACCGTGTCCCTGTCAGCACTCTGGGCTCGCCTGTGGTAGCATTTCACCTGCAGGGGGCGCAGAAAGATGGGAGAGAGAGAGAGAGAGAGAGAGAGAGAGAGAGAGAGAGAGAGAGAGAGAGAGAGAGAGAGAGAGAGAGAGAGAGAGAGAGAGAGAGAGAGAGAGAGAGAGAGAGAGAGAGAGAGAGAGAGAGAGAGAGAGAGAGAGAGAGAGAGAGTCAAAACTGTATTTGGCTATTTTTTCAAAACGATTCAAGGAACACATTAAAACAAATTGTGCTATGTTGTTAGCGATAGTTGATACATTTTAAAGTCCCTTTTACCTTTAGAGTAGGTCGTTTGTTAGCAACATTGTAAGAGTTTTACAGACTGAACGTTAAAGGTTTTTTTTTGTTTTTTGTTTTTTTTAGGGAGTTGTTCCTTATCTGATGCAAGGGCCTAATGACAGGATGTTGTGTTGCTGTAAAGCCCCCTGAGGCAAATTTGTAATTTGTGATATTGGGTTGTACAAATAAAATTGACTTGACTTGACTTGAACCGGGTACATCAGGAGATATTGGATTTCCCTGAAAGATACATCACATTATTGGCCTTCATAAAAAAAAACAAAAAAACAAGCTGCAACAAAAAGGGAGATAACTGCCTGCATACAACTTTAAAAAACGGCATATTACAATTCACTGTGGGCATTCAAATTAAGTATCTCATCTCATCTCATCTCATCTCATCTCATCTCATCTCATCTTCAGCCACTTCTCTGGGGTCGGGTCGCGGTGCCAGCAAACTAAGTAGGGCACTCCAGATGTCCCTCTCCTCAGCAATGCCCTCCAGCTCCTCCTGGGGGATCCCAAGGTGTTCCCAGGCCAGATTGGACATGTAGTCCCTCCAGCAAGTTCTGGGTCTACCCCGGGGTCTCCTCCCAGTGGGCCGTGCCCGGAAAACATCCAAAGGAAGGTGCTCAAGAGGCATCCTAATCAGATGCCCAAACCACCTCAACTGGCTCCTTTCGATGCGAAGGAGCAGCGGCTCTACTCCGAGTTCCCTCCGGATGTCCGAGCTCCTCACCCTATCGCTAAGGCTGACCCCAGACACCCTACGGAGGAAACTCATTTCAGCCGTTTATAGCCGCGATCTCGTCCTTTCGGTCACTACCCAAAGCTCATGACCATAGGTGAGGGTTGGAACAAAGATTGACTGGTAAATTGAGAGCTTTGCCTTCCGGCTCAGCTCCCTCTTCACCACAACAGTCCGGTAGAACGTCCACATTACTGCTGATGCTGCACCAATCCGCCTGCCAATCTCCCGCTCCATCCTACCCTCACTCGTGAACAAGACCCCGAGATACTTGAACTCCTTCACGCGAGGCAACAACTCATCCCCAACCCGGAGGGAACAATCCACCATTTCACGGTAGAGAACCATGGCCTCAGACTTGGAGGTGCTGACTCTCATCCCGGCAATGTCACACTCAGCTGCAAACCGCCCCAGTGTGTGCCGGAGGTGGTGTCTAGTGAAGCTAACAAAACCACAACATCTGCGAAGAGCAGAGATGCAATTTCAAGGTTCCCAAAACAGACATACTCCTCACCTTGGCTGTGCCTTCAGATCCTGTCCATGAATATCACAAACAGAATCAGAGACAAGGGTTAACCTTGGCGGAGTCCGACACCCACCGAAAACGTGTTTGACTTTGTGCCGAGAATGCAGAGACAGCTATACAAGGACCACATGGCTTGCAGCAACTGCCCCGGTACCCCATACTCCCACAGTACCCCCCACAGAGTGCCCCAGGGTACACGGTCGTTAGCCTTCTCCAAGTCCACAAAACACATGTAGACTGGCTGGTCAAACTCCCATGCCTCCCTCAGCACTTCCGCAAGAGTAAAGATTTGGGTCGTTGCTCCACGGCCAGGTTGGAATCCGCATTGTTCCTCCTGGATTCAAGGTTCGACAATCGGTCGGAGCCTCCTTTCCAGCACCTTAGAGTAGACTTTCTGAGGGAGGCTGTGGAGCACACCCTCCGGTCCCCGGTATAAAATGTGTTCTAAATTAAAATCACCCTAAAAGCCCCTTCAAGTGTTTCTGAGTTTATACAGAACAGACTGCATCCACTGGCCATTCAATAAACCAAATCATTTTGCTGTTAGAGCCTCAACTGGTCTGGTGTGACCAGCTGGCTTCTCACATATCACGTGCAGTTTTGGTCTCTTGATATTGTCAGTGACAAACCAAGATGGCTATCACACACTATGGAAGACAAGCACTGAAGTTGCGTCTTCAGTAGTTGTGGTTAGTTTAATTAATGGGGGTCGACAAAGAAACACCGAGACTTCATTACGTATGCCACTGCAGCCACGTAATATATACTGAAAGCACCAAGGAAGCCAACAAGTGTGACCACCATGCCAAAATTGCATCGTGTAGCTTTAAGGTTTTGTTTTTGTTTGTTTTTTTTCTCCCAATTGTACTTAGCCAATTACCCCACTCTTCCGAGTCGTCCTGGTCGCTGCTCCACCCCTGTGGCCGATCCAGGGACGGCGGCAGACTACCACATGCCTCCTCCGATACATGTGGAGTTGCCCGCCGCTTCTTTTCACCTGAGAAGTTTCGCCAGGGGGACGTAGCGTGTGGGAGTATCACGCTATTCCCCCCTGTCCCCCTCCCCCCCTGAACAGGCGCCCCGACCGACCAGAGGAGGCGCTAGTGCAGCGACCAGGACACATACCCACATCCGGTTTCCCACCCGCAGACACGGCCAATTGTGTCTCTAGGGACGCCCGACCAACACGGGGGATTCGAACCCCATGTTCATAGGCAACGGATTAGACCGCCATGCCATCTGGACGTCCTAAGGTTTTGTTTTTGATTGTTTCTACTGAAGACAATCAAAGTCAGTGAGTCAACACTGGTACCCCGTCCCCGAGGAGCGAAGAGGTTGTCATAACGGTCATTTCCTTGTAGTCTCACACTCACCATGATGTCACCTTTGAGCAGCAGCGCTGGCTCGATGGTCACACACAGCCGCCTGCCTCCAGTTCCTTGTAAGTCACTGTTAACAACACAGTACAGCCAACCACGTGTGTTA
Source organism: Lampris incognitus (assembly GCF_029633865.1). Taxonomy (NCBI): domain Eukaryota; kingdom Metazoa; phylum Chordata; class Actinopteri; order Lampriformes; family Lampridae; genus Lampris; species Lampris incognitus. Next base: position 47,430,414 of record NC_079212.1, on the reverse strand, counting down.
GATAGCACAGGACACGTTAAGCACGTCAACTACAGATTTACAACAACACAGCAAATAATATCATGTATCAGCCAATGAAGATACAAGAGACAAGCCAAGTATGGGGTAAGGTTGGACACGGCGAAAGTAACACCAGATGGACTGGGTGTGACGTCATGTGACACAGTGAGCAGACCCTTTTTTTTCTGAAACTTGTCCTTTTGAATACACCACCACTGTACGGAAAACATTCTGTAATGCTGAGAAAATCCCCCCCAGGGAAGAACCCATCCTTGTCCTTCTGCTTATCTGTGTTATCAATTGGTGATATGATAGGGGTGGAGACCCACTATATGCCCGAGGTGTAGACCAACTGCATGGACTGGTAGATCTTCAGGAAGGGGTAGTAGCCTGGTTTGAAAAAGGGAGGGGGAGAGAGGGGGGGAGGAAAGAGAGAGAGAGATAGATTTAGAGATATATGTGGGGGTTTGCGGGAGGGGGGGCAGACTGAGCCAGCATTACTCTGATGAACACGGTGGTGGAATGTGCTGACTGCCACCCCTCCTCCTGCGCTCCATCATCAGATTAAAGATAAACACACGAGTGTGTCTGCATGGGTGGGTGGGTGAGTGAAGATGACCATCTAAGAACGCTGTTATCACAACACAGTGCTGTCATTCAGATGGCATCTCAGTGTCGTGCCAAGGCAAGCAGTAGAACACACACTCACACACTCACACACTAGCATCTAGGTGCATATGGACGGATAAAATATGAAACACATATTTGGATTCCGATAAAAAACTAGGTAAAACACATATAAATGGAGACGAAAATAAACACACATATCCAGGCACACACAAACACACACACACTCACAAACATACACACGGCAACACAAAACAGGCACCTCCTTCGCCCTGGAAGTTGGGGAGCGCAGGGATGAGGACTTGATGGAGGAAGAGAGAGCTGCTGTTCATCTTGATGGCCCCGGACAGAAGACCCCCGAAGTAATAGATATACCTGAGAGAGGAGAGACGAGAGGGGGAGCGGGGGGCGGGGCGGAACGATGAGATGGAAAGAAGGAGAGAATATGAAAGAGAAAACAAAAACCCATGCCAGTGAAGTAGACTGAGAGGGGAGGGTGGATGAGGCTACAGAAACGCAAAACAAACAAACAAAGTTGACAAAAATGCGAACGATAATGGAGCAGACAGATGCATGGAGAGGTGTGATAATAAAAATGCAGGTCTTGTGACGACCGGGATTTCACTCCTACCTAAAACGACTATGGGCGGTCAAAATGACCGCCGGTTTTTAAACTCGATATTCTGTCAAGATAAATACCCAGTTGAGATATTAATGCATTACATACATAAGTATGTCTGTTATGAAACTAACTGGCACCAACATTAACATTTTAACAACTATAATACTATTTTTAAACAGTTTAAACTTCAGAGACACATGGTCGAACTTGAATTGCGCAATTGAAAAGGAAACTGTTACCTGAAAAACAAAACCGAAAACACATATTGCTAATCTAACAAACATGACAAGGCCTATAAAACGTGGAATGGAGAAAAAGAACTGAAAATAAATATTGAAACAGTCCCAAACAACGACCGGAACTTAAAAACTACGAGAACGACCGTGGGCCGTCAAAATGACCACCACGGATTTTAAGTCCTCCAACCCATACGACCACATGGGTCGTTTGTCCTCTAATACGACCCACAGGAGCGGTTCCTAAATTAGCGCCCCCTACCGGCGGCAGGAGATATGCAACAGATACTTTTCGCCTCAGTGCATTGTGGGATTTTAAAGTAATGTGAGAACAATACAATATGTATTCAGTGCGTTTTTGTGTCGTTTCGCCGTCTAGTATAGAAGCTGAGATTGCTATTGGCAGCATGTTTACCCATGAATAACGTTATAAGAGCTAACTTAACGTTAGCCACAAGATAGGAATCCAGCTAGCGTGGACATTATAACCGCTATGTGACATTAAACTTTGCTTTTATTAATATTCCTCTCACGGGAGCTTATGGAAGGAGATGCTTATCGTTACAGGGGAAGTGACGTGTTATAATGACGGAGGACCGCGAGGAAGCAGCGTAAAACGCAACTATAGGTCGTAATAAGCTGCTCGTGCGTCGTTTTCTGGTAGAGGACAGTCTCGTTTTTAAACTCTATATTCTGTCACGATAAGGTAACCGGTTATTTTCTTGCCCGGAGCGGGATTCGATACGGAGTGAACTGCACCACAAGGCAACGTCACTAACCGCTCGGCTAAAGGGTCAGACCCGTTAGCTAGGGGCCAACGTGTATTATTAGTAGTTTACAATAAATACCCAATTGAGATATTAATGCATTGCATATGTTACTATGTCTGTTAAGAAACTAACTGACACCAAAATTAACATTTTAACAACTTTGATACTGTTTTTCAAACAATTTAAAATGGCCGCTGTCCAGCGCCTGTAAATACTGCAGCGCCTCGTTGGTAGTCATGGTGCGTCTGTAACCAGACATGTTGGACATAATCAGAAATCAACTTTAGACTATGTCTCTGCGCTGGAGGGCGCTAGTGTGTTTCTAGGACAGAGCAACGAACTTCGCGAAGGAAATGACGCCACCGACACGCGTCATAAATAGTCACATGACGCACACGATGACGCGCAAATTACGAGACGGTCATTTTAACGACTCGTGGTCGTTTTAGGGTAGATCTTATAACTTTTTTGTGCAGTTGATCTAAGACTCATTAAAGCAAATATATGCAGTTTTAGGAGCATTCCGGTCCGTATCTTTTTCTCACAAAGTTATCCAACTTCGAAAATCCAAAACCGTCAAAATGACAATAGTCGTTCCAGTCTTCCATGACAATTACTTTAAGTTAAAGAAAGCGGTTGTACATATGAAGTTGCACATTCTCAAAAAAAAGCTGTTTTTTCCTGCCGCTGGGTTAAATCTAATCAAGTGTGCTGATTGGGGGGGTGTGTGTGACCACCCCTCACTTGTCCATAAATCACCCTCCTCGGTTTTGTACCTGTTTTGGGACGGCTGGAGGGAGGAGGACACCTTATCTTCACAGAACTTCCTCATGGCCAGAGTACTGAGGGCTTGGTCCGCCCTGCACACACACACACACACACACACACACACACACACACACACACACACACACACACACACACACACACACACACACACACACACACACACACACACACACACTGTGAGCCAATGTTTTCCATCACGGGACTTGCACCAGACTCTGGTTGCCAGAAAGTACATGGATAGGATACAGCTGGCATTGGCCACAGGATAAACCAGTTTCCACTGTTCCTGTGTAAATCCGCAGGGCTTCGTTTAACATAAAATAACAATTTATCAACGACTTTATATGGAAATCGTGACGCTTATGTCCGACGGGCCAAAATCAAAGCCTTTCGCTAGATTGTACCGAATCTTTAAAAAAAAAAGACACGTGGCCTCTGTGCCCTCTGTTCGAGTCCGTCTCTGAACACCTCTTATGTAACTCTCAGAGAGTTTCCATGAGTGGATGCTCTGACGAATAAGAAGACGTCACAGGGTGGAAAGCTGTCCGAAACACACTTACCCTGCAGAGATCTTGCTGTAGTGCATGTAGGCTGCGATGATCACGCCCGTCTTACCCTTGTTGCCCTGTTGGGGGACAGAGGCTGTAGTCAGGATAAAGTCGATTGCTTTTGAGTTGAAAAAAAAAACAAATTAAAAAGCTCCCATGGTGTTTTTTTTTTTTTTTTTCCTCACACACAGAGTGCTCCTTACTTCCTGAAATATTCCAGACATCCCAGCTTCAAATTCCTGAGCAGACCCCTACGGACAACGCCAGACTGACAGTCCTAATGAACGGGAAGGCTATTCCACTACAGGACCTGCATCGTCACACTGTCGGTTCCCCCCAGACAAACTAGCTTTAGGTTTAGACCTGCAGAACAAAAACGATTCCTTCTATCTTGGCATAATCTGAGTCTGGGAAAAGTTGCCTGTGCTGGAAAAACTAGAGACTGGAGCCATAGTCAGGTCTCAGTATTTAGTGTTCAGGAGGAAAATGATATGTAAATGAAAAACGTTCTACAGATGCCGGATGAGCGCCAAACCAAAAGAAAAAAGAAACCCCAAAAGTGATAGTTGCCACATAATTCCCATAAACTTGTTTTTTCTTCATTTTTCCACCTTTAATCTCCCCAATTGTACTCGGCCAATTACTCTATTTTATGAGCTGTCCTGGTCTCTGCTCCACCCCCTCTGCTGATCCGGGGAGGGCTGCAGACTACCACATGCCTCCTCCCATACATGTGGAGTCGCCAGCCGCTTCTTTTCACCTGGCAGTGAGGATTTCACCTGGCAGTGAGGAGTTTCACCAGAGGGACATAGCGCGTACGCTATTTCCTCCTCTTCCCCCGAACAGGTACCCCGATCGACCAGAGGAGGCGCTAGCGCAGCGACCAGGACACACACCCACATCCGGCTTCTCACCCTCAGAAACGGCCAATTGTGTCTGTAGGGACGCCCGACCGAGCCGAGGTAACACGTGGATTCGAACAGGCGACCCCCGTGTTGGTAGTCAATAGACCGCTACGCTACCCGGATGCCACAATTTCCCATAAACATGACTAAAATAAAATCACTACATGATTATGCTTAACCTGGCAGATTTGCTTATTTAAGCAATGAGAAGCAGTGGAAAGATAAAATTGTCATTTCCAATGTTTTACCCAAGTTGTTCAATTCATCCCAAGGATGTGTTTCTCTTATTTGTGTTTAAATAGAAGGTGCCGTCCTTCTCATTCTGCCCCCTGCTGAGCTGTGACCTGAAATGCAGAAATACAAACGCCTAACAGAGTTTCTTTTTGTCTGAAACTAAAGACGGCCCCATTCCACAACGCCATCTCAGAGCACGGGAAACGCCGTGGCATCTGGGCAGGCTTGCAACGTGTTGACCCTGTGAATTCTGACCTTGCAGTGCAGGACCACCACGTGTTGGGGGTCGGAGGTCAACCACATCTCCATGGCCTTACACATGCACAAATCTTATCCAGGGGTGGGGCATGAAGGTCAGGCCAGCCAAAGTCATGGACCTGGAGTGGAAAGGGGGCACGGCAGGGAAGGGTAGGGGAGAGAGAGGGGGGGGGGAGCCATCAGTACACTTGGATTATACTGAGTTAGTATTTGATATGAATTTACTATTTACTGCATTAAGAATACAAAACAATGTGGGTGACAGAAAGAGCCGCTCTACCTTTGGATTCAGCCGGTGATGTCATGGCGCCTTTCGGAGAGGTTGAAAAGCTGCAAAATAATTCAGTTTCAGCTCAGTACTCTGCCAAAAGATACCTCCCCAGCTTGTTGGGTATGCAACTAAACCTGCTATTCATTTGTTTAATACCTGAGCATTCCCTAGATGCTTCCACCTACAGTACAAATAAAATGAAAGCTGTCTTCATTCAGTCCAGTCAGTTTTGTATCACAGCCATACACCTATCCCTGCAGCTGTATTTCTGTTATGCTTACACTGATGAGGAAATATAGATAGGGTGCAAATATTTGATGGGCAGCCAAATAACATTTTGATTTGTTATTTGGTGGAATCCGGATGGTTTATCAGGCTAAGGCACATATAATCTATTCATTGTAGAATCTATTTATTATGATTTAGTATTTGATAATTTTATTTATTTAAAAAATATTATTATATTATTTTACACAATAATATATAAATAATAATTTATACAATAATAAATAATAATTTCTAAAATAATAATTTTATAATATAAATCATATTATATTATTATAATAAATAATATAAAATAATTCATATAGTAATAAATAATAATTCATAAAACAATAATAATCTCATGATATTATTTAATAATTTGATTTATTTATATAATAATTTATTATTTGACTATTTATTATATTTGTTATTATTTATTATGAATCCATCTATTGTACACCGACATCTCTCCCTTATTTCTTGTCTACCTCCATTGAATAGTGTTCATTGTACGTATGAAGGCAGGCAGAAATGCTGTAAAAATAATTTGCAGAAGGAATTCATTTTGCTTTTGTCAAAGGAGTGACACAAAATAGTCCTGACAACATGGCCACCGATGGAATCGCTCTATCTGATATGGTGTGAAAGCAAAAGGACTCTCTCTCTCTCTCTCTCTCTCTCTCTCTCTCTCTCTCTCTCTCTCTCTCTTCTCTCTCTCTCTCTTCTCTCTCTCTCTCTCTCCTCTCTCTCTCTCTCTCTCTCTCTCTCTCTCTCTCTCTCTCTCTCTCTCTCTCTCTCTCTCTCTCTCTCTCTCTCGGAAGTGAAGAGTCCCTCACCAGGAACTTGTCTTGATGTTTGGACTTGAGCATGGCAGCCACCTCCTTCAGGTGAGCCTATATCTCTGCTCCTCCAACAGTGGGGGAAGAAGACAGAGATGATCCTCTCCGTGATGTAGGTGAGATCGAAGTCATAGTTGCGCTCCATCACCCGCTCCATCACACGGTCGACGCTGAAACTCCTGGATGAACACCAAGAGAAGCTGAAAGTCAGCTAGAAATCTAACTGGGCTGTTGGCCATGGCATGAATGAGACGGCCCTTACCTGGGCAGGGTGTTTCTTTGCTTGGTGGTAGGTCAGCGACTTGGTGGACCCTGAGACAATGAACACAATAACTCAAACTGATAACTTACCAGGAACTGACAAAAATGCAGTTATTTCAATGCAGAGTGCATGTTTTCCTCATGTTCTCACCAATTAAAGCAGGACCAAAATCAATAATCAGATTTTACTTTCACATCTAACAGCCTTGAATATGGCAGAATAAACATACAGCAACATATCTTTGGGAAATGGGAAATCCTTGCTAGCTTGAGTGAAAAATGAAACAACTTGTAATGAACAATCAGCTTGAAGCATGGTCACCAGAAAGTCCTTCCCTCTCAGAGTCAGCTGGGGACTGACAGACTTGGTTAGTTCCTCATGTTCGCTTTGGAAGATGTTGACGTTAGCGTTAGCATGCTGATGTAAGCATGCTGAAGATTAGCATGCTGACGGTAGCACGCTGGCGTTTAGCACGCTGGCGTTTAGCACGCTGACGTTTAGCACGCTGACGTTAAGCACGCTGGCGTTTAGCACGCTGACGTTAGCTTGGCAGCCAAAGGTCCTGACTCAGATAGCAAAGTTACTGTGGCCCGGACCCGTCCCACACCCGACACTTCATCCGGCCCACACACCGCGTGGAATGATGGCACTTGGGCGACCCGCTCCTGTTTGCCAGATCTGGGCCAGAACCAAGCATAGCAATGCCGCAGTGTGCCACATATTTGCCAAAGGTGGCCCATATTCGTTTTGTGATATTTGGGCCATATTCACCATTTACCACACAGGCCACTTCAGGGTCACAATCCAGATCACATGTTGCCCAGAGCACCGCATCTTTGCAAAAAGGACCCACATTTGATTTGGCATATTTGGTCCATATTTGCTATTATACATGTGGGCCACTTCAGGCTCACACTCATGTTGTCAGGGCCAGAAGAAGGCCATCAGTGCCGCATCATTGCCTGAAGTGGCCCACATCCGGATGCTATCTGGGGATGATGTCACCCAGCTATCCAAACGCAATTCATGCTGGGGGTTTTTCCCCCCACTTTGTTTGTGTAAACAGAGTGACCCTAGTGTGGCATCGGGTTCGTGTGAGCACACCGTAAGTAATCTGGCATTACTTTCATTTGTCTTCTCATTTGGGAAGCTCAAAAAATCTCATTTCAGTCAGTCCACCAAAATGTTTCTGCTCTCACAGGTTCGACATGTACAAGACAGATGGTGGTGACACTCGGGAGCAGGGAGGATGAGACAGGAAAAGGGAGGATGCAGAAGTAGAGGAGGAGGAGGTGGAGGAGGAGGCATCTGGTAAAGTAAGTGCTCTTTCTCACCAGGTGTTGAATGTGTCGAGACGGAGTGGTCCCTCTCCGCTGCTGGAGGCAGTGAACGGCGAGGTGGGGGTGAGGGGTTTGACGAGAGGAGGAGAGGAAGGTAAGGTGTGAAAGGAGGGAGAGAGGAGAGGAATGAGAGGAACGGGAACGGGGGAGTGGAGCAGGAGGAAATTCAAGGAGTAATGAGAGGAGGAAAAGGGTGGGGGGTGGGGTTGGCCAATTGACAAAAAAGGGTGCAGAGAAGAGGGAGTTGAGATGGTTGGAGAGGAGGGTGGGTGAGGGTAGAGAGGTGGACATGGACACAAATAAAGCGGTAAGAGGCACATATATATATAAATATATAGGAGTGGGTGGGGCAAAGAGGAAGCGAGGGAAAGTTAATTCAACAAACAGACTCCATAATGAATAAACTTTACTGCTTCCTCCAGCAACATCAACATCTTTTTTTTTTCTGGATGGAGTCCTGCAGCGGTCCAAGAACACACCACCATCCAACCAGGCGGAGGGACCGGACTCCCCAAAGCATTGAGCTTCGATGGAGGCCTCCGACTTCTGTAGCTGTTAAATGACTTACAGGGCAGGATATAAAATATCTGTCTTACACATGTTCTGCCATCAAAGAAGAGACAGAGCACGGAGAGACAACAAGAATGAGAGAGACAGGTGGAGACGCGGAGAGAGACTTAGAGAGCGAGGCGAGAGAGAGAGAAATGCATACAAACAAGGACAAAGTATGGAAGTGTGTCCTGCGAGAGAGGTCATCTTACAGATCATTGGAAGGAAGGGGGATGCATGCTGAGGTCACCTGGAAAGAAGACAAGAGACATCAGAGTGAGACTAACACACCACACAAAAACACACACATGCAATCCTTCTCTCGGTCTTGCTCTCTTTCACTCTCAATTCAAATTCAAATGGCTTCATTGGCATGATGTAACGATGTACATATTGCCAAAGCGTGGGTATGAACACTGAAAAAAGTTCAACGTTAATTGGAAAACATTATTAAAAAAAAACACACTACAACAAAGAAACAGAGTACAGCAAAGAACCATAGTACAAGACAAAAAGAACATACTATCATCAAATATGGCAGCAACAACGTGTGTCAGGTGATTGTCACTCACTGTCCCTCACTTTATGGCAGGCAGCAACACAGACTGCTGCTAAC